>NC_091296.1:2291131-2303631 GCF_038502225.1 Cherax quadricarinatus | reverse complement strand
AACCAGTTAAACGGTGTTTATCCTAGCCCCGAGGAGTATGTAAGTGGAGCAGTGTGTGAAAAGCCATGACCTTGAAATGGGAGACCATGGGACCATAATGGCCTGAAGTTACTTGACCTTCATGTCTAGTTTACGTACGTTATTTTTGACCCCATTCATTGGCACTGTAGCAAGTGTTGTGAAGATACTGGTTTCTGAGTCAGCTGTCTTACGTCTAGGTGGAGTGCCTGTAGCTAACGAAGGCAGATGGTGCCATGGTATATATGGTGTGACTGGCAGATGGTGCCATGGTATATATGGTGTGACTGACAGATGGTGCCATGGTATATATGGTTTGACTGGCAGATGGTGCCATGGTATATATGGTGTGACTGGCAGATGGTGCCATGGTATATATGGTGTGACTGACAGATGGTGCCATGGTATATATGGTGTGACTGACAGATGGTGCCATGGTATATATGGTGTGACTGGCAGATGGTGCCATGGTATATATGGTGTGACTGGCAGATGGTGCCATGGTATATATGGTTTGACTGGCAGATGGTGCCATGGTATATATGGTGTGACTGGCAGATGGTGCCATGGTATATATGGTGTGACTGGCAGATGGTGCCATGGTATATATGGTGTGACTGGCAGATGGTGCCATGGTATATATGGTTTGACTGGCAGATGGTGCCATGGTATATATGGTGTGACTGGCAGATGGTGCCATGGTATATATGGTGTGACTGGCAGATGGTGCCATGGTATATATGGTGTGACTGGCAGATGGTGCCATGGTATATATGGTGTGACTGGCAGATGGTGCCATGGTATATATGGTGTGACTGGCAGATGGTGCCATGGTATATATGGTGTGACTGACAGATGGTGCCATGGTATATATGGTGTGACTGACAGATGGTGCCATGGTATATATGGTGTGACTGACAGATGGTGCCATGTATATATGGTGTGACTGACAGATGGTGCCATGGTATATATGGTGTGACTGGCAGATGGTGCCATGGTATATATGGTGTGACTGGCAGATGGTGCCATGGTATATATGGTTTGACTGGCAGATGGTGCCATGGTATATATGGTGTGACTGGCAGATGGTGCCATGGTATATATGGTGTGACTGGCAGATGGTGCCATGGTATATATGGTGTGACTGGCAGATGGTGCCATGGTATATATGGTTTGACTGGCAGATGGTGCCATGGTATATATGGTGTGACTGGCAGATGGTGCCATGGTATATATGGTGTGACTGGCAGATGGTGCCATGGTATATATGGTGTGACTGACAGATGGTGCCATGGTATATATGGTGTGACTGACAGATGGTGCCATGTATATATGGTGTGACTGACAGATGGTGCCATGGTATATATGGTGTGACTGACAGATGGTCCCATGGTATATATAGTGTGACTGACAGATGGTACCATGGTATATATGGTGTGACTGGCAGATGGTCCCATGGTATATATGGTGTGATTGACAGATGGTGCCATGGTATATATGGTGTGACTGGCAGATGGTGCCATGGTATATATGGTGTGACTGGCAGATGGTACCATGGTATATATGGTGTGATTGACAGATGGTGCCATGGTATATATGGTGTGACTGACAGATGGTCCCATGGTATATATAGTGTGACTGACAGATGGTACCATGGTATATATGGTGTGACTGGCAGATGGTGCCATGGTATATATGGTGTGATTGACAGATGGTGCCATGGTATATATGGTGTGACTGGCAGATGGTGCCATGGTATATATGGTGTGACTGGCAGATGGTACCATGGTATATATGGTGTGATTGACAGATGGTGCCATGGTATATATGGTGTGAGTGACAGATGGTCCCATGGTATATATAGTGTGACTGACAGATGGTACCATGGTATATATGGTGTGACTGGCAGATGGTGCCATGGTATATATGGTGTGATTGACAGATGGTGCCATGGTATATATGGTGTGACTGGCAGATGGTGCCATGGTATATATGGTGTGACTGGCAGATGGTACCATGGTATATATGGTGTGATTGACAGATGGTGCCATGGTATATATGGTGTGACTGGCAGATGGTGCCATGGTATATATGGCGTGACTGGCAGATGGTGCCATGGTATATATGGTGTGATTGACAGATGGTGCCATGGTATATATGGTGTGACCGGCAGATGGTACCATAAAGTAAGGTAGAGAGGCAGTGTGTGTAGACCTTTATCAAGGAGTGACCTGGTAAACACACAGGTCCGTACCTGGAGTACCGGGATGTACCTGGAGGGCATTCCGGGGATCAAAGTCCCCGCGGCCCGGTCCATGACCAGGCCTCCTGGTGGATCAGGGTCTGATCAACGAGTCTGTTACTGATGGCCGCACGTAGTCCAACGTACAAACCACAGCCCGGCTGATCCGGCACTGATTTCATGTATCTGTCCAGCTCCCGCTTGAAGACAACCAGGGGTCTATTGGTAATGTCCCTTATTGCTGGTGGGAGGCTGTTGAACAGTCTTGGGCCCCTGACACTTATGGTGTTTTCTCTTAGTGTACCAGTGACGCCCCTACTTTTCACTGGGGGTATGTTGCATCGCCTGCCAAGTCTTTTGCTTTCGTATGGAGTGATTGTTGTGTGCAGATTAGGTACCAGTCCCTCTAGGATCTTTCAGATGTAGATTATGATGTATCTCTCTCGCCTGCGCTCCAGTGAGTACAAGTGCTTCCATGTGTTTCCAGTAGTTAAGGTGTCTGATGGAACTTATATGTGCAGTAAAGGTTCTCTGTATACCTGGAATATGCCTGGTGAGAGTTTCGGGGGTCAACGCCCCCGCGGGCCGATCTGCGTGTGGCGTTTGTTCACGGAGAGTGCGGAGCCAGTACCAGCAGCAACAGTAAGAACAACAACGACAGTAACAGTAGTAACATCAACAACAGCAACAGTGACATCAACAACAGTGACATCAACAACAGTAACATCAACAACAGTAACATCAACAACAGAGACATCAACAACAGTAACATCAACAACAGTGACATCAACAACAGTGACATCAACAACAGTAACATCAACAACAGTAACATCAACAACAGAGACATCAACAACAGTAACATCAACAACAGTGACATCAACAACAGTGACATCAACAACAGTAACATCAACAACAGTGACATCAACAACAGTAACATCAACAACAGTAACATCAACAACAGAGACATCAACAACAGTAACATCAACAACAGAGACATCAACAACAGTAACATCAACAACAGTAACATCAACAACAGAGACATCAACAACAGTAACATCAACAACAGTGACATCAACAACAGTGACATCAACAACAGTAACATCAACAACAGTAACATCAACAACAGTAACATCAACAACAGTAACATCAACAACAGTAACATCAACAACAGTAACATCAACAACAGAGACATCAACAACAGTAACATCAACAACAGTGACATCAACAACAGTGACATCAACAACAGTAACATCAACAACAGTAACATCAACAACAGAGACATCAACAACAGTAACATCAACAACAGTAACATCAACAACAGTAACATCAACAACAGTGACATCAACAACAGTAACATCAACAACAGAGACATCAACAACAGTAACATCAACAACAGAGACATCAACAACAGTAACATCAACAACAGTAACATCAACAACAGTAACATCAACAACAGAGACATCAACAACAGTAACATCAACAACAGAGACATCAACAACAGTAACATCAACAACAGTAACATCAACAACAGAGACATCAACAACAGTAACATCAACAACAGTGACATCATGACATCAACAACAGTAACATCAACAACAGTAACATCAACAACAGTAACATCAACAACAGTAACATCAACAACAGAGACATCAACAACAGTAACATCAACAACAGTAACATCAACAACAGTGACATCAACAACAGTAACATCAACAACAGTAACATCAACAACAGAGACATCAACAACAGTAACATCAACAACAGTGACATCAACAACAGTGACATCAACAACAGTAACATCAACAACAGTAACATCAACAACAGAGACATCAACAACAGTAACATCAACAACAGTAACATCAACAACAGTAACATCAACAACAGTGACATCAACAACAGTAACATCAACAACAGTGACATCAACAACAGTGACATCAACAACAGTAACATCAACAACAGTAACATCAACAACAGAGACATCAACAACAGTAACATCAACAACAGTAACATCAACAACAGTAACATCAACAACAGAGACATCAACAACAGTAACATCAACAACAGTGACATCAACAACAGTAACATCAACAAGCAGTAAGCATCAACAACATTACATCAACATACAGTAGGCATCAACAACAGAGACATCAACAACAGTAACATCAACAACAGTGACATCAACAACAGTAACATCAACAACAGTAACATCAACAACAGTGACATCAACAACAGTAACATCAACAACAGTGACATCAACAACAGTGACATCAACAACAGCACTGTTAATAACCATTGTTAAGTTGTTATGATACATATGGGGAGGAACTAGGTCACTTAACTCCCCCCTCCCCTCCCCCTCTCCCATCCCTCTCTCCCCACCCACTCTCCCATCCCTCTCCCCATCCCTCTCCCCATCCCCTCCACCTTCCCCTTCCCTTCATTCATTCTCTCTACTCCCCCCTCCCCTTAATTCTCTCTACCCCCTCCCCTTCCTTCGCTCTTTCCTCCACTCCCCCCTCTCCTTCCCTTCTTCACAAACAGTATTATTATGGTTGTCAGCAAGTCAGGTATAGAGAGTCAGGTGTCAGCCGCACACTTGTGTTTCACTTGTTCCCATCACACAACTGTTGTCTTCTCTGACAGACACATATAACTCTGTCTAGGTGTCGGTATGGCTGTTCCCCTCCCCCACCACCCAGCCTTGCTTGTCTGGCTGCTGTTTGTGACAGTCTGCCTGTCTGTCTGTCTGTTCGGCTGACTGTCTACCTGATGGTCTAGCTGGCTGTCTACCTGATGGATTGGCTATCTGTCTACCTGATGGGTTGTCTGTCTGTCTACCTGTTGGGCTGACTGTCTGTCACTGTTGATCTCTCTATCAGGGTTGGTTAATGGTTGGGTTTAAAACCTATCTACTACACAAGAGGTAATTAACGCAAGAGTACACACACACACACACACACACACACACACACACACACACACACACACACACACACACACACACACACACACACACACACAGGGGGAGTTGAATAACATCTCTAGGCCTTTCTTGTTGCAATCAGCACTTCGTCAGGAGCTTGCAATGTTGCAGATGTGTTGATTGCAATACCAAAGGCCTAGAACTGTCATTCAACTCCCCCTCTCCTGTGGTTATTTTGCTTGACTAATGGAAGAATTTGTGAATGATTTAACCACTGTTTTGTATCCTGTGTTCTGTTCTCTGTGTTGTTTCTCCTGTGTTCTGTATCTCTCTCTCTCTCTCTCTCTCTCTCCTTTCTTCTACTCTCCCTTTTGCCTCCCCGTGAAAGAGAGAGAGAGAGAGAGAGAGAGAGAGAGAGAGAGAGAGAGAGAGAGAGAGAGAGAGAGAGAGAGAGAGAGAGAGAGAGAGAGAGAGAGAGAGAGAGAGAGAGAGAGAGAGAGAGAGAGAGAGAGAGAGAGAGAGAGAGAGAGAGAGAGAGAGAAAGGAAGGGGAGTGAAATAGGTTTCAGTTCTAATTATGAAAGGATTAAAACTGTCTTCTGTCTCTCACTCACTCCTCACCTCCCTCCCTCTCTCTCTCTCTCTCTCTCCCTCTCTCTCTCTCTCTCTCTCTCTCTCTCTCTCTCTCTCTCTCTCTCTCTCTCTCTCTCTCAGACAGAACTATCAGTGCTTCCTGTCTATGACTGGAAGACTTGTGGTTCCTCCCACACAATACTCCACACTGTCTGCACATAGTATACCCCTGATATAACCTGCTGGGAGAAGCTGGTATGTTGTTTAGTATGCTCCCTTCTGGTATGAAGTTAGGGGGAGTGGAGGTATAACCCACAGGAGGGGGAGTTGGAGGTATAACCTAGAGGAGGGGGAATTGGGAGTGCGTAAATCGTGCAGTTATGAGCAGCAAAGTAGACATGTATGTTCCAGAGGTTTGGTATATCCGACCATCCCTTATGTTAATATACCTAGCAGATATGTCAGTATATCGGCACGAGGGAGTTAGTATATTTGATAAGAGAGAGAGAGAGAGAGAGAGAGAGAGAGAGAGAGAGAGAGAGAGAGATCTAACATTCCATCCCTCATTTCTGTCAGCTATAACGCTTCCACCTTGATATATTCGTCAGATATACCAGACATACTTGTCATACAAGGAGTCCTGGTGATACTGGTACCCCGAGTCAGGTCTAAGACCGGGTCTTACAGTATGGAAAATCACGACAAGACTTAAGAATCAGGGAAGACGCGCAGGACTGTGCAGTAGATGCTGTACGAGTTGGTATGATCACGAGAAACAGAAGAAGGAATAACCCTGCCAGAGTGCAGAACATTTACCAAGCTTTCCCCCTTTACACTCACATGACGGAAGAGCATCGTACCTCCCGCAGACTTCCCTGACGGTGTAACGTTCCCTGGGTAATATATTCACCAAGTATGGCCGTACGTAAAGATGGGCTGGGAGTTGGAATATACGTTAACGTTGGAGTGAAGAAAGTTTAAATGTATCTCTTTTATGACGAGGCAATATGCTGGCTGGTATACACTCAGTGGCCACTTTATTAGGTACACCCTTCTGGTACTGGGTAGGGCTCCCTCTTTCTTCCAAGAACAGCCTGAGTTCTTGGTAGTATGGGTTCAACAAGGTGCTGGTAACACTGCTTGGAGATGTTGGTCCGTGTTTACATGATAGTATCAGGCAGTTGTTTCAGATTTGTCGGCTGCACGTTCATGCTGGGACTCTCTCAGACCACCATATCGCAAAGGTTCACGTCAGTTTCTGCGTGTCGCAGCGGAATTCGCGATTCACCAGACCAGGGGACGTATTTTCAATCTTCATCTGTCCTGTTTTGGTGAGCCAGTACCCACTGCAGCCTCAGTTTCTAGTTCATCGCTGAGAGGAGTGGAACACAGTGTGGTCTTCTGCTACTGTACCCATCCACTTCAAGGTTTGATGTGTTGTGCGTTCAGAGATGCTCTTCTGCATACCACTGTTGCAACACATGCTTATTCGAGTTACTGTCACCTTGTCAGCCTGAACCAGTCTGGTCATATTCTCCTCCGATCTCTACCATTAACAAGGAGTTATCGCCCATACAACTGCCACTCACTCCATGTTTTCAGTTGTGTATGTAAGTCCCAGCAGATCAACAGTTTCTGACGTTTCTGGCACCAACCATCATTCCACCTTCAAACTTACATCACATTCCTCCTCATTCTGGTGTTCAGTCTCAACAATAATTGACCTTCTTGATTTCTCAAATTTTCTCTTATACGTTTAAAGATATATTTTCAGCATTTATGTTAATGTAAAAATTATATTTTTTTACCAAAAAGAAATTAGAAAACTTACCTAACCTTTGATAAGCGCAGTTTAATTTAGCCTAATCCGACTAAATATATTTTATATAAGTTTGCAATAATTTAGTAATAAATAAACACAATGAAATATATTTTTCTCGTTAGATTCGAAATTATTGCATACACAAATTTTCGCTTGCTTTATTCGGCAAGAAGAGCTTTGCTATTTAAGTCAAAATCGCAAGTATTCGACACGTCAAATATATATATATATATATATATATATATATATATATATATATATATATATATATATATATATATATATATATATCCTTTATCTCTCTTCTCTTACCACCAAACAAGCAAAACAGACCGTCATTGTTTACACTTGGAACATTGCCGCTGATTGGCTTGTGTTTGTTGACGTCACGTAGGAACATTGCTGCTGATTGGTCCGTGTTTGTTGACGTCACGTCCGGCCAGTTATCCGGATCCACTGCGTCGCATCTCTTACAAAAACGACTTAATAATTCACCTTTCTTGCGACGCGGATTTATCTCTCTTGTGTTAAGGGAGAGAAAACAAGAGTGGAAGATATTGTGTGTTTTTGACGTGTTCTTGACGTGTTCATGATGCGTTCTTGACGTGTTCATGACGTGTTCATGACGTGTTCTTGATGTGTTCTTGACGTGTTCTTGAAGTGTTCTTGACGTGTTCATGACGTGCTCTTGATGTGTTCTTGACGTGTTCTTGACGTGTTCATGACGTGTTCTTGATGTGTTCTTGACGTGTTCTTGAAGTGTTCTTGACGTGTTCATGACGTGCTCTTGATGTGTTCTTGACGTGTTCTTGACGTGTTCATGACGTGTTCTTGATGTGTTCTTGACGTGTTCTTGAAGTGTTCTTGACGTGTTCATGACGTGCTCTTGACGTGTTCATGGCGTGTTCTTGATGTGTTTGTGACGCGTTCTTTACGTGTTCTTGAAAATCTGAGGCAACTTGACCAGTAGAGTAGTTAAGAACGTTAAACTTGACGAAGATGATGATGATGATAATAATAATAATAATAATAATAATAATAATAATAATAATAATAATAATAATAATAATAATGCACTGGTACAAACACGCAAACATTGCAACACTGCAACAAACTGCAAGAAAACCACTGCAACAAGCATACACTGCAACACGCAAACACTGCAACAAACAACTGTAACAAACATACTGTAACACGCACACACTGCAACAACATACATTGCAATATGCATATACTGCAACAAGCACACTAACACACTGCAACAAACACTACAACACACTGCAACAAACACTACAACACACTGCAACAAACACTACAACACACTGCAACAAACACTACAACACACTGCAACAAACACTACAACACACTGCAACAAACACTACAACACACTGCAACAAACACTACAACACACTGCAACAAACACTACAACACACTGCAACAAACACTACAACACACTGCAACAAACACTACAACACACTGCAACAAACACTACAACACACTGCAACAAACACTACAACACACTGCAACAAACACTACAACACACTGCAACAAAACAAATTGCAATATGCATATACTGCAACAAGCACACTAACACACTGCAACAAACACTACAACACACTGCAACAAACACTACAACACACTGCAACAAACACTACAACACACTGCAACAAACACTACAACACACTGCAACAAACACTACAACACACTGCAACAAACACTACAACACACTGCAACAAACACTACAACACACTGCAACAAACACACTGCAACAAACACTACAACACACTGCAACAAACTCACTGAAACAAACACTACAACACACTGCAACAAACACTACAACACACTGCAACAAACACACTGCAACAAACACTACAACACACTGCAACAAACACACTGAAACAAACACTACAACACACTGCAACAAACACACTGAAACAAACACTACAACACACTGCAACAAACACACTGCAACAAACACTACAACACACTGCAACAAACACTACAACACACTGCAACAAACACACTGAAACAAACACTACACACTGCAACAAACACTACAACACACTGCAACAAACACACTGAAACAAACACTACACACTGCAACAAACACTACAACACACTGCAACAAACACTACAACACACTGCAACAAACACACTGAAACAAACACTACAACACACTGCAACAAACACTACAACACACTGCAACAAACACTACAACACACTGCAACAAACACACTGAAACAAACACTACAACACACTGCAACAAACACTACAACACACCAACAAACACACTGAAACAAACACTACAACACACTGCAACAAACACACTGCAACAAACACTACAACACACTGCAACAAACACACTGAAACAAACACTACAACACACTGCAGCAAACACTACAACACACTGCAACAAACACTACAACACACTGCAACAAACACTACAACACACTGCAACAAACACACTGAAACAAACACTACAACACACTGCAGCAAACACTACAACACACTGCAACAAACACTACAACACACTGCAACAAACACTACAACACACTGCAACACTCTGCAAAAAACACACTGAAACAAACACTACAACTCACTACAACAAACACACTACAACAAACACACTGCAACAAACACACTACAACAAACACAGTGCAACAAACACTGCAACAAGCACACTGCAACAAAAACACCAACAAACACACTGCAGCAAACACTGCAACAAACACTGTAACAAACACACTGCAACAAACACTGCAACAAGCACACTGCAACAAAAACAACAAACACTGCTGCAACAAACACACTGCTGCAACAAACACACTGCTGCAACAAACACACTGCTGCAACAAACACACTGCTGCAACAAACACACTGCTGCAACAAACACACTGCTGCAACAAACACACTGCTGCAACAAACACACTGCAACGAAAACACCAGAAACACACTGCAACAAAAACACCA
Source organism: Cherax quadricarinatus (assembly GCF_038502225.1). Classification (NCBI taxonomy): domain Eukaryota; kingdom Metazoa; phylum Arthropoda; class Malacostraca; order Decapoda; family Parastacidae; genus Cherax; species Cherax quadricarinatus. The sequence continues at coordinate 2,293,084 of NC_091296.1, read as the reverse complement.
GAAACACACTGCAACAAACACACTACAACAAAAACACCAACAAACACACTGCAATAAAAACACTGCAACATACTGCAACAAAAACACTGCAACAAACCCACTGCAACAAACATAATGCAACAAACACACTGCAACGAACACTGCAACAAACACACTACGACAAACACATTGCAACAAAAACACCAACACACTGCAACGAAAACACCAACAAACACACTGCAACGAAAACACCAACAAACACACTGCAACAAAAACACCAACAAACACACTGCAACAAAAACACCAACAAACACACTGCAACAAAAACACCAACAAACACACTGCAACAAAAACACCAACAAACACACTGCAACAAACACACTGCAACAAAAACACCAACAAACACACTGCAACAAACACACTGCAACAAAAACACCAACAAACACACTGCAACAAACACACTGCAACAAAAACACCAACAAACACACTGCAACAAACACACTGCAACAAAAACACCAACACACTGCAATAAAAACACCAACAAACACACTGCAACAAACACACTACAATAAAAACACCAACAAACACACTGCAACAAACACACCGCAACAAAAACACCAACAAACACACTGCAACAAACATACTGAAAAGCACCAACAAACACACTGCAACAAACACACTGCAACAAACACACTGCAACAAAAACACCAACAAACACACTGCAACAAACACACCGCAACAAAAACACCAACAAACACACTGCAACAAAAACACCAACAAACACACTGCAACAAACACACTGCAACAAAAACACCATCAAACACACTGCAATAAAAACACCAACAAACACACTGCAACAAACACACTACAATAAAAACACCAACAAACACACTGCAACAAACACACCGCAACAAAAACACCAACAAACACACTGCAACAAACATACTGAAAAGCACCAACAAACACACTGCAACAAACACACTGCAACAAACACACTGCAACAAACACACTGCAACAAAAACACCAACAAACACACTGCAACAAACACACTGCAACAAACACACCGCAACAAAAACACCAACAAACACACTGCAACAAACATACTGAAAAGCACCAACAAACGCACTGCAACAAAAACACCAACAAACACACTGCAACAAACACACTGCAACAAGCACACTGCAACAAACACTCTGCAACAAAAACACCAACAAACACACTGCAACAAAAACACCAACAAACACACTGCAACAAAAACACCAACAAACACACTGCAACAAAAACACCAACAAACACACTGCAACAAAAACACCAACAAACACACTGCAACAAAAACACCAACAAACACACTGCAACAAGCACACTGCAACAAACACACTGCAACAAAAACACCAACAAACACACTGCAACAAAAACACCAACAAACACTCTCACCATTATCCACCAAAAATCCTAATTAAGTCAACGTAATTAATTCAGATAATGAAGAACAAACTCAAAGGTAATAAAGTGACTTATCTTGTCTCTATTGTTACCTAGAGTGTAGTAAAGTGACTTATCTTGTCTCTATTGTTACCTAGAGTGTAGTAAAGTCACTTATCTTGTCTCTATTGTTACCTAGAGTGTAGTAAAGTCACTTATCTTGTCTCTATTGTTACCTAGAGTGTAGTAAAGTGACTTATCTTGTCTCTATTGTTACCTAGAGTGTAGTAAAGTGACGTATCTTGTCTTTGTTACCTAGAGTGTAGTAAAGTCACTTATCTTGTCTCTATTGTTACCTAGAGTGTAGTAAAGTCACTTATCTTGTCTCTATTGTTACCTAGAGTGTAGTAAAGTCACTTATCTTGTCTCTATTGTTACCTAGAGTGTAGTAAAGTCACTTATCTTGTCTTTATTGTTACCTAGATTGTAGTAAAGTGACTTATCTTGTCTCTATTGTTACCTAGAGTGTAGTAAAGTGACTTATCTTGTCTC
>NC_091296.1:2271131-2288631 GCF_038502225.1 Cherax quadricarinatus | reverse complement strand
TCTCTCTCTCTCTCTCTCTCTCTCTCTCTCTCTCTCTCTCTCTCTCTCTCTCTCTCTCTCTCTCTCTCTCTCTCTCTCTTTCTTACACACTCACACACACGCACTCGACAATTAAAATTTTGCGATTATATATATATATATATATATATATATATATATATATATATATATATATATATATATATATATATATATATATATCTTTCAAATCACTATCTACAGTACTTACAAATGTACAAATATTCCATCACAAGCCTGATTAGTACTTAACCGTGAACATGAAAATTAAAATCAGTGGGATGTACACCAGCTGGCGGCCTGAGAGAGTCTACCTGGCTGGAACAACCATCACACCAACACCAGGTAATCATGTCAACCCCCTCCCTTCCTCCCTTACCCCTTCCCCCCTTCTCTCCCCCTTCCACAAATCCCTGCTGACAAGTAGGAAGGCCTCAGGAAATGATGTGTTGACTGCGTGTCACCGCTAGATGGCTCTGCCAGGTGAAACTGATGATGGATCAGCGAGACGAAACGTTGAAGGGGGGTAGGGGGATCGATGGTGTTTTGATCCAAGGATTATAGGTATATGAATCCTTCAAGAAGACCGAGTTACGATTGTATCTTGAAAGCAGGAAGACCTATTTAGGTACTCAGTATGGACCAGAAGACCTATTTGGGTCCTGGGTATAAACCAGAAGACCTATTTGGGTCCTGGGTATAATCCAGAAGACCTATTTGGGTCCTGGGGTCATAGACGAAAATGTAGACCGGCCTAGGACCCCTCAAGACCAGTTTTAGACCATCTCTTGACTGACCAAATCTACTCCTGACACATAAGGCAGACGAGTCCTGACAATTGACCTGCATTGTGGACCTACGGAGTCAGGCTCGGGATCTGTAGGATTCTTGGAGACCGATGCTGGGGGTGAGGGGGAGGGGGAAGGGGGAAGAGAGGGGAAGAGGGGGGAACAAAGGGGCAGGGAAGGGGAGGTGGGTAGCGACGTGGATGGTTGGGTAAGCAGAATTAGGGACGAAACAATAGCTGGTTTGAATATCAGAGGACGCAGTCGTCAGTCAGCTGATCTACGGTATAATGAGGTGTGGGTTGGGGGAGGATCGGGCCTCCTTCCCAGGTGCTACTACTGGTGCTAGTTGTACTGCTAGTACTGTGGTTGTACTGGTGCTAGTTTCATTGCTAGTACTGTGGTGCTACTAGTGCTAGTTGCACTGCTAGTATTGTGGTGCTACTGGTGCTAGTTTCACTGCTAGTACTGTATTGCTACTGGTGCTAGTTGCACTGTTAGTATTGTGGTGCTACTAGTGGTGCTACTGGTGCTAGAGTCACTGTTAGTACTTTGGTGCTACTGGTGCTAGTTGCACTGCTAGTATTGTGGTACTACTGGTGCTAGTTTCACAGCTAGTACTCTGCTACTGGTGCTAGTTGCACTGCTAGTACTCTGCTATTGGTGCTAGTTGCACTGCTAGTACTCTGCTACTGGTGCTAGTAGCACTGCTAGTACTCTGCTACTGGTGCAAGTTGCACTGCTAGTACTCTGCTACACTGCTAGTACTCTGCTGGTGCACTGGTGCTGGTGCTAGTTGCACTGCTAGTACTCTGCTACTGGTGCTAGTTGCACTGCTAGTACTCTGCTACTGGTGCTAGTTGCACTGCTAGTACTCTGCTACTGGTGCTAGTTGCACCGCTAGTACTCTGCTACTGGTGCTAGTTGCACTGCTAGTACTCTGCCACTGGTGCAAGTTGCACTGCTACTCTGCTGCTGGTGCTAGTTGCACTGCTAGTACTCTGCTACTGGTGCTAGTTGCACTGCTAGTACTCTGCTACTGGTGCTAGTTGCACTGCTAGTACTCTGCTACTGGTGCTAGTTGCACTGCTAGTACTCTGCTACTGGTGCTAGTTGCACTGCTAGTACTCTGCTACTGGTGCTAGTAGCACTGCTAGTACTCTGCTACTGGTGCTAGTTGCACTGCTAGTACTCTGCTACTGGTGCTAGTAGCACTGCTAGTACTCTGCTACTGGTGCTAGTAGCACTGCTAGTACTCTGCTACTGGTGCTAGCTGCACTGCTAGTACTCTGCTACTGGTGCTAGTTGCACTGCTAGTACTCTGCTACTGGTGCTAGTTGCACCGCTAGTACTCTGCTACTGGTGCTAGTTGCACTGCTAGTACTCTGCTACTGGTGCTAGTAGCACTGCTAGTACTCTGCTACTGGTGCTAGTTGCGCTAGTTGTACTGGTGTTACCATACCTTGTGTCACAAGACTCAAAATCGTAATGTGACGATTATAAGCACAGCATAGCACGGGCGGGGCTTGAACCAGCTGCCCACTGCTACTGCCTCGCTCTCGAGCTGTACCACTCTTCTACTGCGGGTTCGAGCCCCGCCCCTAGTATAGTTTGTGTTACAATCTGTCTGTCTGTCTGTCTCTCTCTCTGTCTCTCTCTCTGTCTCTCTCTCTCTCTCTCTCTCTCTCTCTCTCTCTCTCTCTGTCTCTCTCTTTCTCTCTCTCTCTCTCTATTAGAAAAGACGAAAGAATACAGAGATAAGAAAGAGGAGGAGAAACAGAGGAAGAACAAGATAAAGAGAAGAACGTTTATACAAGAGAAATGGGAATTAGTTTGTAATTAAAGTGTAAAGGAGAGAGAGAGATAGAGATAGAGAGAGTATGTGATGAAGATACTGACAGGTGCAGAGGAAGGTGTGAAATTTAATAATTAGGTGAGGGAGTGGAAATTGAGGCTGTTATTATATGCAGATGGCATGAGTGTAACAAGGACAGAGAGCAAGGGTCGGTGTGGGAGGAGAGGGAGAAGGAGAGAAAGAGGGAGAAGGAAGTGATATAAAGGAGAATGCAGATGCAAATAAGATTGCTAGTCTATATATATATATATATATATATATATATATATATATATATATATATATATATATATATATATATATATATATATATATATATATATATATATATATATATATATATAATGTGTGTGTGTACTCACCTATTTGTGGTTACAGGGGTCGATTTATAGCTCCTGACCCCGCCTCTTCACTGTTTGCTACTAGGTCCTCTCTCTCCCTGCTCCATGAGCTTTATCATACCTCGTCGTAAAACTATGTATGGTTCCTGCCTCCACTACATCACTTGCTAGACCATTCCACTTCCTGACAACTCTGTGATTGAAGAAATGCTTCCTAACATCCCCGTGACTCATCTGAGTTTTCAACTTCCAAATGTGACCCCTTGTTTACGTGTCCCATCTCTGGGGGTTCTTAATATGAGGAAGGAGCTTGGTATTTCCATTATCAGTGATAGGATTGTTGAGATTAACACTGTACTCGGTATTAGAATGTTAAGAAATGAACCAGACACTGTCACAATGAATCTTACTAAATATTTTCAAGTAAATACACATAGATCTAAATGGATTGTAAAAACGTGCAATTGCATTAAGTTTTATAACCTGCATGAACTGTATCACTGTAGGCAACAAGAGCATTTCACCCCTCCATGGAAGATGTGTTCATTTAATATCACATACCTGCAAGTCCCTCCCAAGAAGCTCATTGCTAGTAATCCCTTCCTTAAATCTCTTGTTAGAGCAACTGCTCAAGAAGAAATTTCTGGCTTAACTGGTAGTAATAAGTTATCACAAGTTATATACACTGATGGATCTAAACTGGAGTCTTCTGGCAGGGCTGCATCTGCTCTTGTTGCCACCTCCAGCAGGAGTCTTCTGGCAGGGCTGCATCTGCTCTTGTTGCTACCTCCAGCAGGAGTCTTCTGGCAGGGCTGCATCTGCTCTTGTTGCCACCTCCAGCAGGAGTCTTCTGGCAGGGCTGCATCTGCTCTTGTTGCTACCTCCAGCAGGAGTCTTCTGGCAGGGCTGCATCTGCTCTTGTTGCTACCTCCAGCAGGAGTCTTCTGGCAGGGCTGCATCTGTTCTTGTTGCTACCTCCAGCAGGAGTCTTCTGGCAGGGCTGCATCTGCTCTTGTTGCTACCTCCAGCAGGAGTCTTCTGGCAGGGCTGCATCTGCTCTTGTTGCTACCTCCAGCAGGAGTCTTCTGGCAGGGCTGCATCTGCTCTTGTTGCTACCTCCAGCAGGAGTCTTTTGGCAGGGCTGCATCTGCTCTTGTTGCTACCTCCAGCAGGAGTCTTCTGGCAGGGCTGCATCTGCTCTTGTTGCTACCTCCAGCAGGAGTCTTCTGGCAGGGCTGCATCTGCTCTTGTTGCTACCTCCAGCAGGAGTCTTCTGGCAGGGCTGCATCTGCTCTTGTTGCTACCTCCAGCAGGAGTCTTCTGGCAGGGCTGTATCTGCTCTTGTTGCTACCTCCAGCAGGAGTCTTCTGGCAGGGCTGCATCTGCTCTTGTTGCTACCTCCTGCAGGAGTCTTCTGGCAGGGCTGCATCTGCTCTTGTTGCTACCTCCAGCAGGAGTCTTCTGGCAGGGCTGCATCTGCTCTTGTTGCTACCTCCAGCAGGAGTCTTCTGGCAGGGCTGCATCTGCTCTTGTTGCTACCTCCAGCAGGAGTCTTCTGGCAGGGCTGCATCTGCTCTTGTTGCTACCTCCAGCAGGAGTCTTCTGGCAGGGCTGCATCTGCTCTTGTTGCTACCTTCAGCAGGAGTCTTCTGGCAGGGCTGCATCTGCTCTTGTTGCTACCTCCAGCAGGAGTCTTCTGGCAGGGCTGCATCTGCTCTTGTTGCTACCTCCAGCAGGAGTCTTCTGGCAGGGCTGCATCTGCTCTTGTTGCTACCTCCAGCAGGAGTCTTCTGGCAGGGCTGCATCTGCTCTTGTTGCTACCTCCAGCAGGAGTCTTCTGGCAGGGCTGCATCTGTTCTTGTTGCTACCTCCAGCAGGAGTCTTCTGACAGGGCTGCATCTGCTCTTGTTGCTACCTCCAGCAGGAGTCTTCTGGCAGGGCTGCATCTGCTCTTGTTACTACCTCCAGCAGGAGTCTTCTGGCAGGGCTGCATCTGCTCTTGTTGCTACCTCCAGCAGGAGTCTTCTGGCAGGGCTGCATCTGCTCTTGTTGCTACCTCCAGCAGGAGTCTTCTGGCAGGGCTGCATCTGCTCTTGTTGCTACCTCCAGCAGGAGTCTTCTGGCAGGGCTGCATCTGTTCTTGTTGCTACCTCCAGCAGGAGTCTTCTGGCAGGGCTGCATCTGCTCTTGTTGCTACCTCCAGCAGGAGTCTTCTGGCAGGGCTGCATCTGCTCTTGTTGCTACCTCCAGCAGGAGTCTTCTGGCAGGGCTGCATCTGCTCTTGTTGCTACCTCCAGCAGGAGTCTTTTGGCAGGGCTGCATCTGCTCTTGTTGCTACCTCCAGCAGGAGTCTTCTGGCAGGGCTGCATCTGCTCTTGTTGCTACCTCCAGCAGGAGTCTTCTGGCAGGGCTGCATCTGCTCTTGTTGCTACCTCCAGCAGGAGTCTTCTGGCAGGGCTGCATCTGCTCTTGTTGCTACCTCCAGCAGGAGTCTTCTGGCAGGGCTGTATCTGCTCTTGTTGCTACCTCCAGCAGGAGTCTTCTGGCAGGGCTGCATCTGCTCTTGTTGCTACCTCCTGCAGGAGTCTTCTGGCAGGGCTGCATCTGCTCTTGTTGCTACCTCCAGCAGGAGTCTTCTGGCAGGGCTGCATCTGCTCTTGTTGCTACCTCCAGCAGGAGTCTTCTGGCAGGGCTGCATCTGCTCTTGTTGCTACCTCCAGCAGGAGTCTTCTGGCAGGGCTGCATCTGCTCTTGTTGCTACCTCCAGCAGGAGTCTTCTGGCAGGGCTGCATCTGCTCTTGTTGCTACCTTCAGCAGGAGTCTTCTGGCAGGGCTGCATCTGCTCTTGTTGCTACCTCCAGCAGGAGTCTTCTGGCAGGGCTGCATCTGCTCTTGTTGCTACCTCCAGCAGGAGTCTTCTGGCAGGGCTGCATCTGCTCTTGTTGCTACCTCCAGCAGGAGTCTTCTGGCAGGGCTGCATCTGCTCTTGTTGCTACCTCCAGCAGGAGTCTTCTGGCAGGGCTGCATCTGTTCTTGTTGCTACCTCCAGCAGGAGTCTTCTGACAGGGCTGCATCTGCTCTTGTTGCTACCTCCAGCAGGAGTCTTCTGGCAGGGCTGCATCTGCTCTTGTTACTACCTCCAGCAGGAGTCTTCTGGCAGGGCTGCATCTGCTCTTGTTGCTACCTCCAGCAGGAGTCTTCTGGCAGGGCTGCATCTGCTCTTGTTGCTACCTCCAGCAGGAGTCTTCTGGCAGGGCTGTATCTGCTCTTGTTGCTACCTCCAGCAGGAGTCTTCTGGCAGGGCTGTATCTGCTCTTGTTGCTACCTCCAGCAGGAGTCTTCTGGCAGGGCTGTATCTGCTCTTGTTGCTACCTCCAGCAGGAGTCTTCTGGCAGGGCTGTATCTGCTCTTGTTGCTACCTCCAGCAGGAGTCTTCTGGCAGGGCTGTATCTGCTCTTGTTGCCACCTCCAGCAGGAGTCTTCTGGCAGGGCTGTATCTGCTCTTGTTGCCACCTCCAGCAGGAGTCTTCTGGCAGGGCTGCATCTGCTCTTGTTGCTACCTCCAGCAGGAGTCTTCTGGCAGGGCTGCATCTGCTCTTGTTGCTACCTTCAGCAGGAGTCTTCTGGCAGGGCTGCATCTGCTCTTGTTGCTACCTCCAGCAGGAGTCTTCTGGCAGGGCTGCATCTGCTCTTGTTGCTACGTCCAGCAGGAGTCTTCTGGCAGGGCTGCATCTGCTCTTGTTGCTACCTCCAGCAGGAGTCTTCTGGCAGGGCCTCATCTGCTCTTGTTGCTACCTCCAGCAGGAGTCTTCTGGCAGGGCTGCATCTGTTCTTGTTGCTACCTCCAGCAGGAGTCTTCTGACAGGGCTGCATCTGCTCTTGTTGCTACCTCCAGCAGGAGTCTTCTGGCAGGGCTGCATCTGCTCTTGTTACTACCTCCAGCAGGAGTCTTCTGGCAGGGCTGCATCTGCTCTTGTTGCTACCTCCAGCAGGAGTCTTCTGGCAGGGCTGCATCTGCTCTTGTTGCTACCTCCAGCAGGAGTCTTCTGGCAGGGCTGTATCTGCTCTTGTTGCTACCTCCAGCAGGAGTCTTCTGGCAGGGCTGTATCTGCTCTTGTTGCTACCTCCAGCAGGAGTCTTCTGGCAGGGCTGTATCTGCTCTTGTTGCTACCTCCAGCAGGAGTCTTCTGGCAGGGCTGTATCTGCTCTTGTTGCTACCTCCAGCAGGAGTCTTCTGGCAGGGCTGTATCTGCTCTTGTTGCCACCTCCAGCAGGAGTCTTCTGGCATGGCTGTATCTGCTCTTGTTGCCACCTCCAGCAGGAGTCTTCTGGCAGGGCTGTATCTGCTCTTGTTGCTACCTCCAGCAGGAGTCTTCTGGCAGGGCTGCATCTGTTCTTTTTGCTACCTCCAGCAGGAGTCTTCTGGCAGGGCTGCATCTGCTCTTGTTGCTACCTCCAGCAGGAGTCTTCTGGCAGGGCTGCATCTGCTCTTGTTGCTACCTCCAGCAGGAGTCTTCTGGCAGGGCTGTATCTGCTCTTGTTGCCACCTCCCTAGTTAAGAACGATAATATACTTGTTGAACTAGGCGTAAGAATTAACAACTGGGCGTCTACACTGCAAACTGAATTGTTTGCAATCCTAATGGTGCTAAAGGTAACTTTGTGACACTGAGCTTGACTCCATCTTCATTATTGATCCAATGTCATGACTGAAGGCTCTTAACTCATATAATGACTCCAACAACATGCTCATTGGAGAAGCCAGGTATAGATACTCAAAAATCCGGGACAAAGGAATTAATGTACAATTGGTATGGATCCCATCACACATTGGATTACTCCTTCATGATAAAGTTGATATGTTAGCCAAGAAGAGTACCCAGAAGGAGAATGTAGAATATAACTTTGGTATAACTGTGTCTAGCATTAGGAATAATATTAGGAGAGAAGTAAATAATGTAACTGATTGTTATAGGAATGCAGTTAGAAGCCTGAGTAGATCTATAACCCACTATGATAACATGAACGTAGATAAGTATGTTTATGGAGCAACGTGCAATGTGAACACTGACTGATGTTGTAGTGGCCAGGCTTAGGCTTGGTTACAAGTACTTCTGGCAGTGTGATGTTGTAGTGGCCAGACTTAGGCTTGGTTACAAGTACTGACTGATGTTGTAGTGGCCAGGCTTAGGTTTGGTTACAAATACTGACTGATGTTGTAGTGGCCAGGCTTAGGCTTGGTTACAAGTACTTCTGGCAGTGTGATGTTGTAGTGGCCAGACTTAGTCTTGGTTACAAGTACTGACTGATGTTGTAGTGGCCAGGCTTAGTCTTGGTTACAAGTACTGACTGATGTTGTAGTGGCCAGGCTTAGGTTTGGTTACAAATACTGACTGATGTTGTAGTGGCCAGGCTTAGTCTTGGTTACAAGTACTGACTGATGTTGTAGTGGCCAGGCTTAGGCTTGGTTACAAATACTGACTGATGTTGTAGTGGCCAGGCTTAGGTTTGGTTACAAATACTGACTGATGGTGTAATGGCCAGGCTTAGTCTTGGTTTCAAGTACTGACTGATGTTGTAGTGGCCAGGCTTAGGCTTGGTTACAAATACTGACTGATGGTGTAATGGCCAGGCTTAGTCTTGGTTTCAAGTACTGACTGATGTTGTAGTGGCCAGGCTTAGGTTTGGTTACAAGTACTGACTGATGTTGTAGTGGCCAGACTTAGACTTGGTTACAAATACTGACTGATTTTGTAGTGGCCAGACTTAGGTTTGGTTACAAGTACTGACTAATGTTGTAGTGGCCAGGCTTAGTCTTGGTTACAAGTACTGACTGATGTTGTAGTGACCAAGCTTAGGCTTGGTTACAAGTACTGACTGATGTTGTAGTGGCCAGGCTTAGGCTTGGTTACAAGTACTGACTGATGTTGTAGTGGCCAGGCTTAAGCTTGGTTTCAAGTACTGACTGATGTTGTAGTGGCCAGGCTTAGGCTTGGTTACAAGTACTGACTGATGTTGTAGTGGCCAGGCTTAGGTTTGGTTACAAATACTGACTGATGTTGTAGTGGCCAAGCTTAGGCTTGGTTACAAGTACTGACTGATGTTGTAGCAGCCAGGCTTAGGCTTGGATACAAGTACTGACTGATGTTGTAGTGGCCAGGCTTAGGTTTGGTTACAAATACTGACTGATGTTGTAGTGGCCAGGCTTAGGCTTGGTTACAAGTACTGACTGATGTTGTAGTGACCAGGCTTAGGCTTGGATACAAGTACTGACTGATGTTGTAGTGGCCAGGCTTAGGCTTGGTTACAAGTACTGACTGATGTTGTAGTAGCCAGACTTAGGCTTGGATACAAGTACTGACTGATGTTGTAGTGGCCAGGCTTAGGCTTGGTTACAAGTACTGACTGATGTTGTAGTGGCCAGGCTTAGGCTTGGATACAAGTACTGACTGATGTTGTAGTGGCCAGGCTTAGGCTTGGTTACAAGTACTGACTGATGTTCTAGTGGCCAGGCTTAGTGGCCTGGTCTTCGATCGAATGAACTCTTCTCATCAACTTCACGTCATCTGCAAACAGGGACACCTCGGAATTTATTCCTTCTGTCATGTCGTTCACAAATACCAGAAACAGCACTGGTCCTAGGACTGACCCCTGTGGGACCCCGCTGGTCACAGGTGCCCACTCTGACACCTCGCCACGTACCATGACTCGCTGCTGTCTTCCTGACAAGTATTCCCTGATCCATTGTAGTGCCTTCCCTGTTATCCCTGCTTGGTCCTCCAGTTTTTGCACCAATCTCTTGTGTGGAACTGTGTCAAACGCCTTCTTGCAGTCCAAGAATATGCAATCCACCCACCCCTCTCTCTCTTGTCTTACTGCTGTCACCATGTCATAGAACTCCAGTAGGTTTGTGACACAGGATTTCCCGTCCCTGAAACCATGTTGGCTGCTGTTGATGAGATCATTCCTTTCTAGGTGTTCCACCACTCTTCTCCTGATAATCTTCTCCATGATTTTGCATAGTATACATGTCAGTGACACTGGTCTGTAGTTTAATGCTTCATGTCTGTCTCCTTTTTTTAAAGATTGGGACTACATTTGCTGTCTTCCATGCCTCAGGCAATCTCCCTGTTTCGATAGATGTATTGAATATTGTTGTTAGGGGTACACATAGTGCCTCTGCTCCCTCTCTCAATACCCATGGGGAGATGTTATCTGGCCCCATTGCCTTTGAGGTATCTAGCTCACTCAGAAGCCTCTTCACTTCTTCCTCGGTTGTGTGCACTGTGTCCAGCACATGGTGGTGTGCCCCACCTCTCCGTCTTTCTGGAGCCCCTTCTGTCTCCTCTGTGAACACTTCTTTGAATCTCTTGTTGAGTTCCTCACATACTTCACGGTCATTTCTTGTTGTCTCTCCTCCTTCCTTCCTTAGCCTGATTACCTGGTCCTTGACGGTTGTTTTCTTCCTGATGTGGCTGTATAACAGCTTCGGGTCAGATTTGGCTTTTGCTGCTATGTCGTTTTCATATTGACGTTGGGCCTCCCTTCTTATCGGTGCATATTCGTTTCTGGCTCTACGACTGCTCTCCTTATTCTCCTGGGTCCTTTGCCTTCTATATTTCTTCCATTCCCTAGCACACTTGGTTTTTGCCTCCTTGCATCTTAGGGTGAACCATGGGCTCATCCTGGCTTTTTCATTATTCCTGTTACCCTTGGGTACAAACCTCTCCTCAGCCTCCTTGCACATTGTTGCTACATATTCCATCATCTCATTAACTGGCTTCCCTGCCAGTTCTCTGTCCCACTGAACCTCATTCAGGAAGTTCCTCATTCCTGTGTAGTCCACTTTCCTGTAGTTTGGTTTCATTTGTCCTGGCCTTCCTGCTTCCCCCTCCACTTGTAGCTCTACTGTGTATTCAAAGCTCATAACCACATGATCGCTGGCCCCAAGGGGTCTTTCATATGTGATGTCCTCAATATCTGCACTACTCAAGGTGAATACTAAGTCCAGTCTTGCTGGTTCATCCTCTCCTCTCTCTCTTGTAGTGTCCCTTACGTGTTGGTACATGAAGTTTTCCAGTACCACCTCCATCATCTTAGCCCTCCATGTATCTTGGCCCCCATGTGGCTCCAAGTTCTCCCATTCGATCTCCTTGTGGTTAAAGTCGCCCATGATCAGGAGCTTTGCCCTGCATGCATGAGCTCTTCTGGCCACTGTAGCCAGTGTGTCAACCATCGCTCTGTTGCTCTCGTCATACTCTTGCCTTGGCCTCCTGCTGTTCTGTGGTGGGTTATACATCACTGCAATTATCACCTTGGGACCTCCAGAGTGAAGCGTTCCCGCTATGTAATCACTTTCTTCTCTGCTGTCTCCTCTCTCCAGCTCATCAAAATTCCATCGGTGTTTGATCAGCAATGCCACTCCTCCACCCCCCCTGTTCCTTCTGCCTTTTCTCAGGATCTGGTATCCCCCTGGAAAGATGGCATCTGTTATCATACCTGTAAGCTTGGTTTCTGTGATCGCTATGATGTCTGGTGATGCCTCTTTGACTCTTTTGTGCCACTCCTCCCACTTGTTTGTTATTCCATCAGCATTTGTGTACCATACCTTCAGTTTCCTTTCCAACACTGTGGTTTGGGGGGCCTGTGGGGGTGGGAGACCTGGTAGCATACTGTGGGATTCTATAGTTGGGGGTTGGGTGGAAGCTGTGGGCATGGATTGTATTGTGTGTTGGGATGGTGTGATAGGTTGTGAGGTTCTGAGGATAATTGTGTGTGTGCTTGCCCTTGCTGCTCTGTTCTGCTCTGACTGACCTCTGCTGGTTCCATCCTTGTCTCATTTCCTAGCTCCTTTCGCTTTTTTGTCCTCTCCCTCAGCTGCTGTCTCTCTGTTTGTGTTCTGTCTCTGTCTAGGAACACCTTCTTGTACTCTTCCGAGCGTTTCAACCGTGGTTTCTCTTGGAGGATCCTGTTCTGCACTGTTTCTGTCCTGAGAATCAGCTTGATCGGTCGGTTTCTCCCTTTCAAGTACCCCCCTATTCTCTGAAAATTTATGATCTCATCCATGTCTTCTCCCCCTATTTCCGTGATGATTTTCTCAATCTCCTTTCTTTCTTCCTGCCGTCTTTCAGTGTGTGTCCTTTCCTCTCTCTCCCGAAGCCCATGGATAATCACTGATTTTGCCCTTTCCTCCTCCCATTGCCTCTTCCTCTGTGACTCTGGTTCCTGTCTGTATGTGGTCATTTTCTCCCTTGATTTTTCCAGTGGCTCTTGGTAGCATGGTTGTGCCTCAGCATTCGACTTATCTCCCTCTCCATCTGCACTCATCTGCTCTTCCTTTCCACTCCCTGGCCCTTCTTTGCAGGCTGATATGACCTTAGCATAATTCATATCTCCTTCCTTCCTGTTCAGCCTCTCAGCTTCGTATGGTGTGTCTTCTCTGGTCACTACCCCTGAGACTTGCTTCAGCCTGTTTACCTCAAATTCTAGGACCTTTACCCTGGCTACTGCAGTTTCGACTTGTGCCTCCCAATTCTTCGTCTCCTTCTCCAACCTCTTTTCCCATTTCACAGAGAGCCCTTTCTCCATTTTTTCAGAAAGCTGTCCTAATTTTCTCTCCCATTCTTGCTCTATCCTCTTCCACTGCTCCTCCATCCATTCCTCCCTACCAGTACCATTGTCATCTGATCCCTGATTCCTGCGAGTCCCAACCATTTTTTTTTTAGTGAAAGAGAGAGAGAAAGAGAAAAAGAAAAAGGGGGAGAGAGTGAGAGAGAGGGAGAAAGAGAGAGAAGGGGAGGGTAGAAGGAGGGGAAAAGAAGGGAAAAAGGGGGAGAAAGTGAGAGAGAGGGAAAAGGTAAGAGAGTGGGGGAGAGTGACAAGGGAAGAGAGAGAGAGAGAGAGAAAAGAAGAGGAAGAGAGTAAGAGAGGAAGAGAGAGAGGGAGAGGGAGAGAGAGAGGAAGAGAGAGTGAGAGGAAGAGAGAGAGGAAGAGAGAGAGGAAGAGAGAGAGGATGAGAGAAAGGGGGAGAGAGAGAGAGAGAGAGAGAGAGAGAGAGAGAGAGAGAGAGAGAGGGAGGGAGGGAGAGGAGAGGAGAGGGAGAGAGATGGAGGGAAAGGGTTAGAGTGTCACTACACAGGAAGGTGTGAAATCCTGTATATGTGTGCATGTGTGTGTGTGTGTGTGTGTGTGTGTGTGTGTGTGTGTGTGTGTGTGTGTGTGTGTGTGAGTGTGTATGTCTGTGCGTGTGTGTGTGCATGTGTGTGTACTCACCTAGTTGTACTCACCTAGTTGAGGTTGCGGGGGTCGAGTCCGAGCTCCTGGCCCCGCCTCTTCACTGATCGCTACTAGGTCACTCTCCCTGAGCCGTGAGCTTTATCATACCTCTGCTTAAAGCTATGTATGGATCCTGCCTCCACTACATCGCTTCCCAAACTATTCCACTTACTGACTACTCTGTGGCTGAAGAAATACTTCCTAACATCCCTGTGATTCATCTGTGTCTTTAGCTTCCAACTGTGTCCCCTTGTTACTGTGTCCAATCTCTGGAACATCCTGTTTTTGTCCACCTTGTCAATTCCTCTCAGTATTTTGTATGTCGTTATCATGTCCCCCCTATCTCTCCTGTCCTCCAGTGTCGTCAGGTTGATTTCCCTTAACCTCTCCTCGTAGGACATACCTCTTAGCTCTGGGACTAGTCTTGTTGCAAACCTTTGCACTTTCTCTAGTTTCTTTACGTGCTTGGCTAGGTGTGGGTTCCAAACTGGTGCCGCATACTCCAATATGGGCCTAACGTATACGGTGTACAGGGTCCTGAACGATTCCTTATTAAGATGTCGGAATGCTGTTCTGAGGTTTGCTAGGCGCCCATATGCTGCAGCAGTTATTTGGTTGATGTGCGCTTCAGGAGATGTGCCTGGTGTTATACTCACCCCAAGATCTTTTTCCTTGAGTGAGGTTTGTAGTCTCTGACCCCCTAGACTGTACTCCGTCTGCGGCCTTCTTTGCCCTTCCCCAATCTTCATGACTTTGCACTTGGTGGGATTGAACTCCAGGAGCCAATTGCTGGACCAGTTCTGCAGCCTGTCCAGATCCCTTTGTAGTTCTGCCTGGTCTTCGATCGAGTGTATTCTTCTCATCAACTTCACGTCATCTGCAAACAGGGACACCTCAGAGTCTATTCCTTCCGTCATGTCGTTCACAAATACCAGAAACAGCACTGGTCCTAGGACTGACCCCTGCGGGACCCCGCTGGTCACAGGTGCCCACTCTGACACCTCGCCACGTACCATGACTCGCTGCTGTCTTCCTGACAAGTATTCCCTGATCCATTGTAGTGCCTTCCCTGTTATCCCTGCTTGGTCCTCCAGTTTTTGCACCAATCTCTTGTGTGGAACTGTGTCAAACGCCTTCTTGCAGTCCAAGAAAATGCAATCCACCCACCCCTCTCTCTCTTGTCTTACTGCTGTCACCATGTCATAGAACTCCAGTAGGTTTGTGACACAGGATTTCCCGTCCCTGAAACCATGCTGGCTGCTGTTGATGAGATCATTCCTTTCTAGGTGTTCCACCACTCTTCTCCTGATAATCTTCTCCATGATTTTGCATACTATACATGTCAGTGACACTGGTCTGTAGTTTAATGCTTCATGTCTGTCTCCTTTTTTAAAGATTGGGACTACATTTGCTGTCTTCCATGCCTCAGGCAATCTCCCTGTTTCGATAGATGTATTGAATATTGTTGTTAGGGGTACACATAGCGCCTCTGCTCCCTCTCTCAATACCCATGGGGAGATGTTATCTGGCCCCATTGCCTTTGAGGTATCTAGCTCACTCAGAAGCCTCTTCACTTCTTCCTCGGTTGTGTGCACTGTGTCCAGCACTTGGTGGTGTGCCCCACCTCTCCGTCTTTCTGGAGTCCCTTCTGTCTCCTCTGTGAACACTTCTTTGAATCTCTTGTTGAGTTCTTCACATACTTCCCGGTCATTTCCTGTTGTCTCTCCTCCTTCCTTCCTTAGCCTGATTACCTGGTCCTTGACTGTTGTTTTCCTCCTGATGTGGCTGTACAACAGTTTCGGGTCAGATTTGGCTTTCGCTGCTATGTCATTTTCATATTGTCTTTGGGCCTCCCTTCTTATCTGTGCATATTCATTTCTGGCTCTACGACTGTTCTCCTTATTCTCCTGGGTCCTTTGCCTTCTATATTTCTTCCATTCCCTAGCACACTTGGTTTTTGCCTCCCTGCACCTTTGGGTAAACCATGGGCTCATCCTGGCTTTTTCATTACTCCTGTTACCCTTGGGTACAAACCTCTCCTCAGCCTCCTTGCATTTTATTGCTACATATTCCATCATCTCATTAACTGGTTTCCCTGCCAGTTCTCTGTCCCACTGAACCCCGTTCAGGTAGTTCCTCATTCCTGTGTAGTCCCCTTTCTTGTAGTTTGGCTTCATTCGTCCTGGCCTTCCTGCTTCTCCCTCCACTTGTAGCTCTACTGTGTATTCGAAGCTTACAACCACATGGTCACTGGCCCCAAGGGGTCTTTCATATGTGATGTCCTCGATATCTGCACTACTGAAGGTGAATACTAAGTCCAGCCTTGCTGGTTCATCCTCTCCTCTCTCTCTTGTAGTGTCCCTTACGTGTTGGTACATGAAGTTCTCCAGTACCACCTCCATCATCTTAGCCCTCCAAGTATCTTGGCCCCCATGTGGGTCCAAGTTCTCCCAATCTATCTCCTTGTGGTTAAAGTCACCCATGATCAGGAGCTTTGCCCTGCATGCATGAGCTCTTCTGGCCACTCTAGCCAGTGTGTCAACCATCGCTCTATTGCTCTCGTCGTACTCTTGCCTTGGCCTCCTGCTGTTCTGTGGTGGGTTATACATCACTGCTATTACCACCTTGGGACCTCCAGAGTGAAGTGTTCCCACTATGTAATCACTTTCTTCTCCGCTATCTTCTCTCTCCAGCTCATCAAAATTCCAGCGATTTTTGATCAGCAACGCCACTCCTCCACCCCCCCTGTTCCCTCTGTCTTTCCTCAGGATTTGGTATCCCGTTGGAAAGATGGCATCTGTTATCATACCTGTAAGCTTGGTTTCTGTGAGAGCTATGATGTCCGGTGATGCTTCTTTGACTCTTTCTTGCCACTCCTCCCACTTATTTGTTATTCCATCAGCGTTTGTGTACCATACCTTCAGTTTCCTTTCCAACACTGTGGTTTGGGGGGCCTGTGAGGGTGGGAGACCTGGTGGCATACTGTGGGGTTCTATAGCTTGGTGTTGGGTGGAGGCTGTGGGTATGGATTGTAGGGTGTGTTGGGATGGTGTGATAGGTTGTGTGGTTCTGAGAGTAGTTGTGTGTGTGCTTGCCCTTGCTGTTCTGTCCTGCTCTGACTGACCTCTGCTGGTTCCCTCCTTGTCTCTTTTCCTAGCTCCTTTCGCTTTTTTTTTGTGTGTGTGTGTGTGTGTGTGTGCATGTGTGTGTGTGTGTGTGTGTGTGTGTGTGTGCATGTGTGTGTGTGTGTGTGTGTGTGTGTGTACTCACGTAATTGTATTCATCTAATTGTGGTTGCAGGGGTCGAGATTCAGCTCCTGGCCCAACCTCTTCACTGAGTGCTACTAGGTCCTCTCTCTCCCTGCTCCATGAGCTTTATCATACCTCATCTTAAAACTATGTATGGTTCCTGCCTCCACTACCTCACTTACTAGTCTATTCCACTTCTAGACTACTCTATGACTGAAGAAATACTTCCTAACATTCCTTTGACTCATCTGGGTCTTCAGCTTCCAATTGTGGCCCCTTGTTTCTGTGTCCCCTCTCTGGAACATCCTGTCTTTGTCCACCTTGTCTATTCCACGCAGTATTTTATATGTCGTTATCATGTCTCCCCTGACCCTCCTGTCCTCCAGTGTCGTCAGGCCGATTTCCCTTAATCTTTCTTCATAGGACATTCCCCTTAGCTCTGGAACTAACCTTTGTACTTTCTCTAGTTTCTTGACGTGCTTTATCAAGTGCGGGTTCCAAACAGGTGCTGCATACTCCAGTATGGGCCTGACATACACGGTGTACAGTGTCTTGAATGTGTGTGTGTGTGTGTGTGTGTGTGTGTGTGTGTGTGTGTGTACTCATCTATTTGTACTCACCTATTTGTGGTTGCAGGGGTCGAGTCCTAGCTCCTGGCCCCGCCTCTTCACCGGTTGCTACTGGGCCCTCTCTCTCCCCGCTCCATGAGCTTTATCAAACCTCGTCTTAAAACTGTGTATGGTTCCTGCCTCCACTACGTCATTTTCTAGGCTATTCCACTGCCTTACAACTCTATGACTGAAGAAATACTTCCTACTATCTCTCTGACTCATTTGTGTCTTCAACTTCCAATTGTGGCCTCTTGTTTCTGTGTCCCCTCCCTGGAACATCCTGTCTTTGTCCACCTTGTCTATTCCACGCAGTATTTTATATGTCGTTATCATGTCTCCCCTGACCCTCCTGTCCTCCAGTGTCGTC
>NC_091296.1:2261131-2263631 GCF_038502225.1 Cherax quadricarinatus | reverse complement strand
TACATAATACAAGTACATAATATCAGTGACATACTACTATACAGAAAGTCCCTTTTTATGCAGAGTATTTCTGGCAAATTAGGTCAGTTTTGTCCCCAGGATGCGACCCACACCAGTTGACTAACACTCAGGTACCTATTTTACTGCTAGGTGAGCATGGACAGCAGGTATCTTAAGGAAACACGTCCTAATGTTTCCACCCGTACCGGGGATCGACCCCCGGACCTCAGTGTGTGAGCTGAGTGCGCTACCAGTCGAGCTATGGGACTATAATTAGAGAGTTCTTAGTGTTTATATGTAGAGTACATACACTCTTAGTGTCGTTTATGGGTCGAGTACATACAATCTTCGTCTAGTTTATGGGTCGAGTACATACAATCTTCGTCTAGTTTATGGGTCGAGTACATACAATCACCGTCTAGTTTATGGGTCGAGTACATACAATCACCGTCTAGTTTATGGGTCGAGTACATACAATCACCGTCTAGTTTATGGGTCGAGTACATACAATCACCGTCTAGTTTATGGGTCGAGTACATACAATCTTCGTCTAGTTTATGGGTCGAGTACATACAATCTTCGTCTAGTTTATGGGTCGAGTACATACAATCACCGTCTAGTTTATAGGTCGAGTACATACAATCTTCGTCTAGTTTATGGGTCGAGTACATACAATCTTCGTCTAGTTTATGGGTCGAGTACATACAATCACCGTCTAGTTTATGGGTCGAGTACATACAATCACCGTCTAGTTTATAGGTCGAGTACATACAATCTTCGTCTAGTTTATGGGTCGAGTACATACAATCACCGTCTAGTTTATAGGTCGAGTACATACAATCTTCGTCTAGTTTATGGGTCGAGTACATACAATCTTCGTCTAGTTTATGGGTCGAGTACATACAATCTTCGTCTAGTTTATGGGTCGAGTACATACAATCACCGTCTAGTTTATAGGTCGAGTACATACAATCTTCGTCTAGTTTATGGGTCGAGTACATACAATCACCGTCTAGTTTATAGGTCGAGTACATACAATCTTCGTCTAGTTTATAGGTCGAGTACATACAATCTTCGTCTAGTTTATGGGTCGAGTACATACAATCACCGTCTAGTTTATGGGTCGAGTACATACAATCTTCGTCTAGTTTATGGGTCGAGTACATACAATCTTCGTCTAGTTTATGGGTCGAGTACATACAATCTTCGTCTAGTTTATAGATCGAGTACATACAATCTTCGTCTAGTTTATGGGTCGAGTACATACAATCACCGTCTAGTTTATAGGTCGAGTACATACAATCTTCGTCTAGTTTATGGGTCGAGTACATACAATCACCGTCTAGTTTATAGGTCGAGTACATACAATCTTCGTCTAGTTTATAGGTCGAGTACATACAATCTTCGTCTAGTTTATGGGTCGAGTACATACAATCACCGTCTAGTTTATGGGTCGAGTACATACAATCTTCGTCTAGTTTATAGATCGAGTACATACAATCACCGTCTAGTTTATGGGTCGAGTACATATATTCTTAGTGTGTTTCAAACCAGAGAAAGAAAAAAGTCTAACTCCAGCTAACTTCTCAGACAAAGTCACAAATGTTTTGCATTTGTTCAACAAACGTTGAACTATAGGATTATTTATATACCTGAGTGCCACTACCTGAGTGCCACTACCTGAGTGCCAATACCTGAGTGCCACTACCTGAGTGCCACATTCTCAAGCTGCTATAGCAGGAGAGTTAGTCAAGCAGATACTGACAGCGTCATCATTCATAGGTATTCACCCAGGGATCAGCCAGTGATTTGAGTACCCAAGGAAGACGGTACCTGTCGCCCACTGACTGATTTTAGGGAAGCAGAATGTTACAACAGTTTCCACATCGTTTTCCACTTCCTGTTCTTGGTGCCTTATTATGTAATATAGGTGAGAATAAAGTTTTTTTCCGCTTTAGACCTGTTACAGAGGGGTTTGGCAAGTCTCTCTTCATGAGGACGGTCAAGAGTCAACATCTTTGTCTATCCCGTACAAGTCATTTTCATTTTTGTAACATGACGTTTGGGCTACTGTCTTCCCTTATAACATTTTCAAGGATAACGACATAATTTTAGAAGCCTCATAGGTAACGTTTTTATGGTATGCTTAGGTGATGTGATCGTCATGTCAATAGACATGGAAACACATCTCAAGAGATTACATTTTTCGTACTTGTTAAGCTTAAAAAAGCCAATATGAAGATAAAACTCTCTAAATGTCTGTTCCTTAGATCAGAGATCAAGTTTCTTGGTCACAGTAACTCCAGTAATTACTGTACAAAATTTCCATACAGCAAAAACTGCTGATGGTGTTATATCATTTGTGCGTTCTTTCATTGTAGGCACATTTTCTGTGTTCTTACATAGCATCCAGTGAAAGTGGAAGAGATTCTGTGTTCCTTAGAAAATAAAAGAATCCACTGTTGTTCCTACACTTGGTTCTATCGTGCTGATGTGAACA
>NC_091296.1:2226131-2251131 GCF_038502225.1 Cherax quadricarinatus | reverse complement strand
AGATATACTAAAGGATTGTGATCACTGTAGACTGTGACCACCTGCGATGTCTGGCCCACATAAACATCGAAATGCTCCAAAGCCAGTACCAGAGCGAGGGCTTCTTTTTCAATGGCAGAGTAAGCTCTCTGATGCTGCTGGAACTTAGCTGAAAAGTATGCTACAGGCTGCAACTCCTTGTTCCCGATTTGTAATAGTACTGCCCCAACCCCAGACTCACAAGCATCAACCTGTAATGAAAAAGGTTTGGAGAAGTCTGGAGACAAAAGAATGATTTAAGGTCTATACTTTGTTGGAACCACTAACCTGTTAAACAATTGCCGGCCCTCTCTCTCCTTACCAGTCTCAGTGCAGACCAAATAATCATTTTTTAAGTTCATACTTGACCGGATGACCCAAAGAGGATTTACCCATGGCTGCCTGAAAAGTGAATTTTAAAGAAGGGCCCTTTCGTTGTTCCTCCCGGAAGGACAGTCCCTCGGGCATGGAAACAGAGACATCTGGCAATCCTGCAACCTGGGAATAGGAAGGCTTGATCTGGGTCTGTTCACTTGATTTACGAGGCTCCGGCTGGTGTGCCTCATAAAACAACGTGGCTATTCCGAGATCGGAGTCGTCCAAGGATAGGTCAGCATTTTCGCCAGAGAACCCTTGGGATGTTGCCCGAATTATGGCCAACACCGGAGAAGAATTAATCATTATGGGTTCAGGACACGCACTAACAGTAGTAATGTTATTACCCAGTAATAACATGGCATCTTTCATGGGGAATCCTTTTGAGACACCTACAGTGAAGTACCCAGTGTAATATTTGAGCTGTACATAAATTTTATGCAAAGGGACAGAATATACAGCTCCTCCAAATGCTTCCAATAAAACAGAGGAATTCAAGGAAGTGTTCTCTGAAAGGGGTAATATTCCTTCTCTTATAAGTGAGCAATATGCTCCAGTATCTCTAAAGGTCTTTACTTCAGTTGTTTCTGAGTTTTCCTGAAGGGAAATAAGACTTTTGCAATAATAAGGGGCCATACCTTTTTCTACTTCTCTCGGGGACATGTTACTAGGGATATTAGAGATTTTCCCAATGGGTTGGGGTTTGTGGGGGCAGTTGAGACGGATATGACCTACTTTGTTACTAAGGAAGCAGACGACAGGCTTGCCCTTTACTCCCTGCGGGCGTTGCAACTGGTGTCGCTCTGGCTGGTGTCTCTCTGGATACTGTTGTCGAGATGCACCATGTTGAGTAGTTTGTCTCTCAGCAGGTAGACCATAAGTTGAGAAGCGTGGCTCACCAGGTGACTTAGTTGGCTGACGTAGACGTTCTCCCTCCGGCTGGCACTTCATTCTCCAAGGTTGACGATCTCTGCTCATGCCAGGCTGTTGAAAAGAGAGACGGGACCGCTCGGACAAGGAGCAGTTAGTTTCGAAGGTATCAGCCAACCTGGCTGCCTCCAATGCAGTGGTTAAGTCACGATCCTGCAGAAAGACTCGAACCTCTGGTCCCACAGACTCCAGCAGATTTTCAATCAGAATAAACTGTACCAGCTCCTCAAAGGTAGAGACACCACTTGCTTTATACCAGCTGGTAAAAGCTTTGGTTTGCTGTCTTACAAAATCCAAGAGGGATTGACCAAGCTGCCGCCTGCTTAGTTTGAAAAGTTTTTTATATTTGGCTGGGATACATGTATATGCTCCCAACACTGTGGTCTTCACTACTTGATAATCAGAAAATTCAGCGTCATTTAATGCTGACGTAAATTCCTGTGCCTTACCAAACAATGCTGTATGAACCAACGATGCCCAATGCTGTTCCGGCCACCTCAAGGCTCGAGCCTGATTTTCGAAGCTTTCGAAAAATTGTTCTGGTTCGGCCTCATTGAAGCGGGAACAAACTGTACTGCTTTCTGTAAACTAAAATTATTTACAGAATGCGAAAACTGCCTCCTTTCTCTTTCCCTGTCAAATTTTTCCCTTGCGAATGCTCTCTGTTCCCCAGTTTGCTCAAGATTGATTTTTGCCAGCTCAAGTGCCAACGACGCTGATTCACTCTGAGACAACCCAGCTGCACTATACTGACCATTTTGCTCCGTAGGAGTATCATCTTCCTCCTGCGAGAACATTGTAGTTTTTGCCCTAGCTCCCGTAGAGGGAGGAGTCTGATGTGCCATCTCTTCTTCTATAAGTTTGTCAGCAATCAGTGAACGCAGTTGCGCAGCTGTGAGAGTGCGTTTGTATTTAATGCCAATGGAACGAGCAATTTGCCAACAACGCTGTAGGGACAATTTAGGTAGGTTATGCAAAGTATATGCCGACACCAGACGTCTGACTCGTCTAGGTGGCATAAGTTATTCGCTATGCACAGTACGATTGCAGAATACCCCAACGTAACACGTTAATTTGCAGAACACGCTTAGCTATGCACAGTACGATTGCAGAATACGCATACAAGCAAAGCTGACTGCAAAATTCTCCACACCGAACAGGCTAGTAACAACTGACACGCAAAATTTGTAAAGCAATGCCAGACAGCTACACTGTTCTAGAAGATTGACCGTAGCGAAGCGAGCACACCGAACAAGCTAGTAGCGAGCTGTTGAACGATCACACAATAGCAAGGCTGACCATAAAGCAACTGACACTCAAAATTTGTAAAGCAATGCCAGACAGCAAGCTGCACAATGTTCCCGCTACGAGCTTCACCCTAAGCTCAACTGTTTCTCTAAGTCTAGCTCCAGCTCTCGGACAGGCTACCAATATTACAACCCAGGAATCCAAATGGCCTGTTATCCCGGGTGTAATGGGAGCAAAATAAACACAGCAGAAAAAGTTTGGACTTATATTATCCTCCACCAATTTAGAACAGCAATATGTACACTATGTACAGTGATAAGTATAGTGCACTCCACGGTAAGCAAGGCAGAAATAGAAGCCACAAGATAGCAGACCGTGCTTCAACCAGCTCTAGAATGGGAATGACAAGGGCAGACAGGAGAGTGGTACCCACATAACCTCTGCGATTGCCAAAACCATCTTCTTATTGGCTGGAACCTGGTCACTAGTTGAACGACGGGGCCCCATCATCAACTCTCAGCAACCTGGTTCGCTGGTTGGGGGAGATAGCCTGTAAATGAGGGTGTGTACATGCGCCGAATAAAGGTTACGTACTCTTTGCATGCCACGACCACTTTTTATCTCTGCTGCTTCTGATATCTCTTCTGTATTCGACTGAAAAATCCTACTGTGGAGACGAAGCGTTTCGGTATAAAGATACTTGTTTTATTATCAACCTGTCGGTATTGTTTACCATTTTCGAATTTAGTAAATTATTATTATTATTATAATCAAGGGGGAAGCGCTAAACCCGGAGGATTATACAGCGCCTGGGGGGGGGGATGTGGAAGGCATTCAGGCTTAATTCGGGGAACTGGAGCACAGATCCAATTCCCTAAATCAAGAGCCCCTCACCAACATCAAGGAACCTTCCTTGAGGGGCGAATTTAGCAAAGCAGATCGATGTTGTCGACGTCCCACGTTATCCAACTTTCTGAAAGGGTTATAGGGAGCAAAGGTTATCAGTCACCTGGAATCACAGCAGTTGTACAACCCAGGTCAATATGGGTTTGTCACTGGTCGCTCCCGCCTCTCGTAGTTACTGGATCACTATGACATGGTCTTGGATGGTCGCTCCTGCCTCTCGCAATTACTGGACCACTATGACATGGTCTTGCATGGTCGCTCCTGCCTCTCGCAGTTACTGGACCACTATGACATGGTTCTGGATGGTCGCTCCTGCCTCTGGCAGTTACTGGATCACTATGACATGGTCTCGGATGGTCGCTCCTGCCTCTCACAGTTACTGGACCACTATGACATGGTCTTAGATGGTCGCTCCTGCCTCTCGCAGTTACTGGATCACTATGACATGGTCTTGGATGGTCGCTCCTGCCTCTCGCAGTTACTGGATCACTATGACATGGTCTTGGATGGTCGCTCCTGCCTCTCGCAGTTACTATATCACTATGACATGGTCTTGGATGGTCGCTCCTGCCCCTCGCAGTTACTGGACCACTTTGGCATGGTCTTTGATGGTCGCTCCTGCCTCTCGCAGCTGCTGGACCACTACGACAGTCTTGGATGGTCGCTCCTGCCTCTCGCAGCTGCTGGACCACTACGACAGTCTTGGATGGTCGCTCCTGCCTCTCGCAGCTGCTGGACCACTACGACAGTCTTGGATGGTCGCTCCTGCCTCTCGCAGTTACTAGATCACTATGACATGGTTCTGGATGGTCGCTCCTGCCTCTCGCAGTTACTGCACCACTATGACATGTTTCTGGATAGTCGCTCCTGCCTCTTGCAGTTACTGGATCACTATGACATGGTTCTGGATGGTCGCTCCTGCCTCTCGCAGTTACTGGATCGCTATGACATGGTTCTGGATGGTCGTTCCTGCCTCTCGCAGTTACTGGATCACTATGACATGGTTCTGGATGGTCGCTCCTGCCTCTCGCAGTTACTGGATCGCTATGACATGTTTCTGGATGGTCGCTCCTGCCTCTCGCAGTTACTGGATCGCTATGACATGGTTCTGGATGGTCGCTCCTGGCTCTCGCAGTTACTGGATTGCTATGACTTGTTTCTGGATGGTCGCTCCTGCCTCTCGCAATTACTGGATCACTATTACATGGTTCTGGATGGTCGCTCCTGCCTCTCGCAGTTACTGGATCACTATGACATGGTTCTGGATGGTCGCTCCTGCCTCTCGCAGTTACTGGATCGCTATGACATGTTTCTGGATGGTCGCTCCTGCCTCTCGCAGTTACTGGATCACTATGACATGTTTCTGGATGGTCGCTCCTGCCTCTCGCAGTTACTGGATCACTATGACATGGTTCTGGATGGTCGCTCCTGCCTCTCGCAGTTACTGCACCACTATGGCATGGCTCTGGATGGTCGCTCCTGCCTCTCGCAGTTACTGGATCGCTATGACATGTTTCTGGATGGTCGCTCCTGCCTCTCGCAGTTACTGGATCACTATGACATGGTTCTGGATGGTCGCTCCTGCCTCTCGCAGCTACTGGATCACTATGACATGGTCTTGGATGGTCGCTCCTGCCTCTCGCAGTTATTGGATCACTATGACATAGTCTTGGATGGTCGCTCCTGCCTCTCGCAGTTACTGGATCACTATGACATGGTCTTGGATGGTCGCTCCTGCCTCTCGCAGTTACTGGATCACTATGACATGGTTCTGGATGGTCGCTCCTGCCTCTCACAGTTACTGGATCACTATGACATGTTTCTGGATGGTCGCTCCTGCCTCTCGCAGTTACTGGATCACTATGACATAGTCTTGGATGGTCGCTCCTGCTTCTCGCAGTTACTGGATCACTATGACATAGTCTTGAATGGTCGCTCCTGCCTCTCGCAGTTACTGGATCACTATGACATGGTTCTGGATGGTCGCTCCTGCCTCTCGCAGTTACTGGATCACTATGACATAGTCTTGGATGGTCGCTCCTGCTTCTCGCAGTTACTGGATCACTATGACATAGTCTTGAATGGTCGCTCCTGCCTCTCGCAGTTACTGGATCACTATGACATAGTCTTGAATGGTCGCTCCTGCCTCTCACAGTTACTGGATCACTATGACATGTTTCTGGATGGTCGCTCCTGCCTCTCGCAGTTACTGGATCACTATGACATAGTCTTGGATGGTCGCTCCTGCTTCTCGCAGTTACTGGATCACTATGACATAGTCTTGAATGGTCGCTCCTGCCTCTCGCAGTTACTGGATCACTATGACATGTTTCTGGATGGTCGCTCCTGCCTCTCGCAGTTACTGGATCGCTATGACATATTTCTGGATGGTCGCTCCTGCCTCTCGCAGTTACTGGATCACTATGACATGGTCTTGGATGGTCGCTCCTGCCTCTCGCAGTTACTGGACCACTATCACATGGTCTTGGATGGTCGCTCCTGTCTCTCGCAGTTACTGGATCACTATGACATGGTTCTGGATGGTCGCTCCTGCCTCTCGCAGTTACTGCACCACTATGGCATGGTTCTGGATGGTCGCTCCTGCCTCTCGCAGTTACTGGATCGCTATGACATGTTTCTGGATGGTCGCTCCTGCCTCTCGCAGTTACTGGATCACTATGACATGGTTCTGGATGGTCGCTTCTGCCTCTCGCAGCTACTGGATCACTATGACATAGTCTTGGATGGTCGCTCCTGCCTCTCGCAGTTACTGGATCGCTATGACATGTTTCTGGATGGTCGCTCCTGCCTCTCGCATTTACTGGATCACTATTACATGGTTCTGGATGGTCGCTCCTGCCTCTCGCAGCTACTGGATCACTATGACATAGTCTTGGATGGTCGCTCCTGCCTCTCGCAGTTACTGGATCGCTATGACATGTTTCTGGATGGTCGCTCCTGCCTCTCGCAGTTACTGGATCACTATTACATGGTTCTGGATGGTCGCTCCTGCCTCTCGCAGCTACTGGATCACTATGACATAGTCTTGGATGGTCGCTCCTGCCTCTCGCAGTTACTGGATCACTATTACATGGTCTTGGATGGTCGCTCCTGTCTCTCGCAGTTACTGGATCACTATGACATGGTTCTGGATGGTCGCTCCTGCCTCTCGCAGTTACTGCACCACTATGGCATGGTTCTGGATGGTCGCTCCTGCCTCTCGCAGTTACTGGATCGCTATGACATGGTTCTGGATGGTCGCTCCTGCCTCTCGCAGCTACTGGATCACTATGACATAGTCTTGGATGGTCGCTCCTGCCTCTCGCAGTTACTGGATCGCTATGACATGTTTCTGGATGGTCGCTCCTGCCTCTCGCAGTTACTGGATCACTATTACATGGTTCTGGATGGTCGCTCCTGCCTCTCGCAGTTGAAGAGTGACGCATACAGCAAATGGGAATCTTTATTCAGGACACGTTTCGCCACACAGTGGCTTCATCAGTCCAATACAAAGCAGAAAGGTGTAAGGAGAGGAGG
The DNA here is from genome assembly GCF_038502225.1 of Cherax quadricarinatus. Lineage (NCBI taxonomy): Eukaryota > Metazoa > Arthropoda > Malacostraca > Decapoda > Parastacidae > Cherax > Cherax quadricarinatus. The sequence goes on along the minus strand of NC_091296.1, from coordinate 2,244,117 downwards.
AGTTTGAGGTAATCAGTCCCTCAGCCTGGAGTCGATTTATTAAAGGAAACGTTTCGCCACGAGTGGCTTTATCAATACAGATTCTAGGATATAATTAGAAGACAGTAGAACTATATACAAGGGTTGAGGTAATCAGTCCCACAGTCTTGGAGTTAGTGTGAGGATCACCGTGGTTGTGGATCACCACCAGCACCACTACTACCACCACCACTACTAGCACCACCACTACCACCACAGCTACCTCCCCACCACCACCACAACCCCCCACCCCCACACTACCCCCACCACCACTAAGTCACGCCTGCATGTCATTAATACACCAGACCATCGTCTTGTAAGTTTGAATAATAATATGACCAGGAAGATAAACTCAGGGGGAGGGGGGAAGAGGGAGGGGGAGGGGGGAAGAGGGAGGGGGAGGGGAAAAAGGGCAGGGGGAAGTTAACCAGCCTATGATTAATGATACTTTACCCCCTCCCCTCCTGCTGCCCTCCTTCTATGAGGAGGGAGGGGCGTAGAGCCCCTCTCTAGTGGTAGTGAAGGGTCGTAGAGCCCCTCTCTAGTGGTAGTGAAGGGTCGTAGAGCCCCTCTCTAGTGGTAGTGAAGGGTCGTAGAGCCCCTCTCTAGTGGTAGTGAAGGGTCGTAGAGCCCCTCTCTAGTGGTAGTGAAGGGTCGTAGAGCCCCTCACTAGTGGTAGTGAAGGGTCGTAGAGCCCCTCTCTAGTGGTAGTGAAGGGTCGTAGAGCCCCTCACTAGTGGTAGTGAAGGGTCGTAGAGCCCCTCTCTAGTGGTAGTGAAGGGTCGTAGAGCCCCTCACTAGTGGTAGTGAAGGGTCGTAGAGCCCCTCACTAGTGGTAGTGAAGGGTCGTAGAGCCCCTCTCTAGTGGTAGTGAAGGGTCGTAGAGCCCCTCACTAGTGGTAGTGAAGGGTCGTAGAGCTCCTCACTAGTGGTAGTGAAAGGTCGTAGAGCCCCTCACTAGTGGTAGTGAAGGGTCGTAGAGCCCCTCTCTAGTGGCAGTGAAGGGTCGTAGAGCCCATCACTAGTGGTAGTGAAGGGTCGTAGAGCCCCTCACTAGTGGTAGTGAAGGGTCGTAGAGCCCCTCACTAGTGGTAGTGAAGGTTCGTAGAGCCCCTCTCTAGTGGTAGTGAAGGATCGTAGAGCCCCTCACTAGTGGTAATGAAGGGTCGTAGAGCCCCTCTCTAGTGGTAGTGAAGGATCGTAGAGCCCCTCTCTAGTGGTAGTGAAGGATCGTAGAGCCCCTCACTAGTGGTAGTGAAGGGTCGTAGAGCCCCTCACTAGTGGTAGTGATGGGTCGTAGAGCCCCTCACTAGTGGTAGTGAAGGGTCGTAGAGCCCCTTACTAGTGGTAGTGAAGGGTCGTAGAGCCCCTCACTAGTGATAGTGAAGGGTCGTAGAGCCCCTCTCTAGTGGTAGTGAAGGATCGTAGAGCCCCTCTCTAGTAATAGTGAAGGATCGTAGAACCCCTCACTAGTGGTAGTGAAGGGTCGTTGAGCCCTCATTAGTGGTAGTGAAGGGTCGTAGAGCCCCTCACTAGTGGCAGTGAAGGGTCGTAGAGCCCCTCTCAAGTGGTAATGAAGGATCGTAGGGCCCCTCTCTAGTGGTAGTAAAGGACCGTAGGGCCCCTCTCTAGTGGTAGTGAAGGATCGTAGAGCCCCTCTCTAGTTGTAGTGAAGGATCGTAGAGCCTCTCTCTAGTGGCAGTGAAGGATCGTAGAGCCCCTCACTAGTGGTAGTGAAGGGTCGTAGAGCCCCTCTCTAGTGGTAGTGAAGGGTCGTAGAGCACCTCTCTAGTGGTAGTGAAGGATCGTAGAGCCCCTCTCTAGTGATAGCGAAGGGTCGTAGAGCCCCTCACTAGTGGTAGTGAAGGGTCGTAGAGCCCCTCACTAGTGGTAGTGAAGGGTCGTAGAGCCCTCTCTAGTGGTGGTGAAGGATCGTAGAGCCCTTCTCTAGTGGTAGTGAAGGATCGTAGAGCCCCTCTCTAGTGGTAGTGAAGGGTCGTAGAGCCCCTCACTAGTGGTAGTGAAGGATCGTAGAGCCCCTCTCTAGTGGTAGTGAAGGATCGTAGAGCCCCTCTCTAGTGGTAGTGAAGGATCGTAGAGCCCCTCTCTTGTGGTAGTGAAGGGTCGTAGAGCCCCTCTCTAGTGATAGTGAAGGGTCGTAGAGCCCCTCTCTAGTGATAGTGAGGAATCGTAGAGCACCTCTCTAGTAGTAGTGAAGGGTCGTAGAGCCCCTCACTAGTGGTAGTGAAGGATCGTAGAGCCCCTCACTAGTGGTAGTGAAGGATCGTAGAGTCCCTCTCTAGTTGTAGTGAAGGATCGTAGAGCCCCTCTCTAGTGATAATGAAGGGTCGTAGAGCACCTCTCTAGTGATAGTGAAGAATCGTAGAGCACCTCTCTAGTGGTAGTGAAAGGTCGTAGAGCACCTCTGTAGTGGTAGTGATGGGTCGTAGAGCCCCTCTCTAGTGGTAGTGAAGAGTCGTAGAGCCCCTCACTAGTGGTAGTGAAGGATCGTAGAGCCCCTCACTAGTGGTAGTGAAGGATCGTAGAGCCCCTCTCTAGTAGTAGTGAAGGGTCGTAGAGCCCCTCTCTAGTGGTAGTGAAGGATCGTAGAGCCCTTCTCTAGTGGTAGTGAAGGGTCGTAGAGCCCCTCTCTAGTGGTAGTGAAGGATCGTAGAGCCCCTCTCTAGTGGTAGTGAAGGATCGTATAGCCCCTCTCTAGTGGTAGTGAAGGATCGTAGAGCCCCTCTCTAGTGGTAGTGAAGGATCGTAGAGCCCCTCACTAGTGGTAGTGAAGGATCGTAGAGCCCTTCTCTAGTGGTAGTGAAGGGTCGTAGAGCCCCTCTCTAGTGGTAGTGAAGGATCGTAGAGCCCTTCTCTAGTGGTAGTGAAGGATCGTAGAGCCCCTCTCTAGTGGTAGTGAAGGATCGTAGAGCCCCTCTCTAGTGGTAGTGAAGGATCGTAGAGCCCCTCTCTAGTGGTAGTGAAGGATCGTAGAGCCCCTCTCTAGTGGTAGTGAAGGATCGTAGAGCCCCTCTCTAGTGGTAGTGAAGGGTCGTAGAGCCCCTCTCTAGTGATAGTGAAGGATCGTAGAGCCCCTCACTAGTGGTAGTGAAGGATCGTAGAGCCCCTCTCTAGTGGTAGTGAAGGATCGTAGAGCCCCTCACTAGTGGTAGTGAAGGGTCGTAGAGCCCCTCACTAGTGGTAGTGAAGGGTCGTAGAGCCCCTCAGTAGTGGTAGTGAAGGATCGTAGAGCCCCTCACTAGTGGTAGTGAAGGGTCGTAGAGCCCCTCAGTAGTGGTAGTGAAGGATCGTAGAGCCCCTCACTAGTGGTAGTGAAGGATCGTAGAGCCCCTCACTAGTGGTAGTGAAGGGTCGTAGAGCCCCTCAGTAGTGGTAGTGAAGGGTCGTAGAGCCCCTCAGTAGTGGTAGTGAAGGATCGTAGAGCCCTTCTCTAGTGGTAGTGAAGGATCGTAGTGCCCCTCACTAGTGATAGTGAAGGGTCGTACCCTCGTAGACGGGGGAGGGGGAAGAGAGAAAGGCTCTATAGTGTTGGTTAACTGATCTTTTGTCAATGGATTAGAGCTTAACCATACTAGAGGTCTGAGGTCACACCTCTACAACACAGTTGTCATCAAAGATCTGTTAACTTATACCAGGAATTAAGGAAAGATCCTGGACTTCACCTTACGAGACAAAGTGACTGCGACAGTAATTGTAGTAAGGTAGATTATAGTTGGGATATGAACGTGATATTAGGAGACAGGGAAACAGAAGGTCCTCTTAAGTCCACCAGGCCACGGTGCCTCGTGGCCTGGTGGCAAATGCTCTTGTTTCACACGGTGAGGGTCCGGGTTCGATTCCCGGCGAAGGGGTGGAAATATTGGACGTGTTTCCTTACACCGGTTGTCTATGTTCACCCATCAGTAAAATGGGTACCTGGGTGTTAGTGGACTGGTGTGGGTCGCATCCTGGGACAAAAACTGACCTAATTTGCGGGAAATGTTCAGCATAACAAACGGCTTTCTACATAGTAGTATGTCATTGATGTCAGCTATGGTCTGTATAAGTTGTATCATATAATTAGAGTAGATAAAGATATTATTATATTAGGAGGCCATTCTATCCGAACAGTGTTGTATTCTTGCGTCAACCTTCCCTCTGGAGATGACCCACTTTTGAACTTCCAGAATACACCAACATTCTTGCCTGTGCAGGTTCCTGTTATTCCTAGTGAGAGGCTTCTTATACCTTCTCCAGACGTTGTACTTAGCAGCAGCACTGAATCTATCACGAAGTGGCCTGGTGGTTAACGCTCTCGCTTCACACGGTGAGGTCCTGGGTTCGATTCCCAGCCAGAGTAGAAACATTGGACGTGTTTCTTTCCACCTGTTGTCTATGTTCCCCATCAGTAAAATGGGTACCTGGGTGTTAGTCGACTGGTGTGGGTCGCATCCTGGGACACTGACCTAAGGAGGCCTGGTCACAGACCGGGCCGCGGGGGCGTTGACCCCCGGAACTCTCTCCAGATAAACTCCAGAAGACTGATCTGAAGGCTCCGTCACGTACTGCAGGTGAGGGGAAGTACGGGTGTTGGAGACTCAGGATGGGTTTTATAAACTCTTCAGCTTGTTATTATCAGCGTCACCTATCAGTAATGGCAAGGTGTCCCGTAGCTGGATCGCTACCGCACTCACCTCACACACTGAGGTCTGGAGTTCGAATCTCCGGTACGGCTAGATAACATTAAGATGTGTTTCCATAAGACACCTGCTGTCCATATTCACCCATCAGTATAAAATAGGTACCTGGTTGTTAGTGGACTGGTGTGGGTCGCATCCTGGGACAAGCCTAACCTAATTTACCCGAAATACTCTGCCTAACAAGGGACTTTCTATATAGTAGTATGTCATTGATGTGAGCTATGGTCTGTATAAGTTGTATCATGTACTGATAGAAATAATGATTATTATTATTATTATTATTATTATTATTATTATTATTATTATTATTATTATTATTATTATTATTATTATTATTATAAGCAAAGAGCCGGCCAGGTACCTCTCCCTCAGGAAGGTTCCTCCCTCAGGAAGGTTCCTCCCTCAGGAAGGTTCCTCCCTCAGGAAGGTTCCTCCCTCAGGAAGGTTCCTCCCTCAGGAAGGTTCCTCCCTCAGGAAGGTTCCTCCCTCAGGAAGGTTCCTCCCACAGGAAGGTTCCTCCCACAGGAAGGTTCCTCCCTCAGGAAGGTTCCTCCCACAGGAAGGTTCCTCCCACAGGAAGGTTCCTCCCTCAGGAAGGTTCCTCCCACAGGAAGGTTCCTCCCACAGGAAGGTTCCTCCCTCAGGAAGGTTCCTCCCTCAGGAAGGTTCCTCCCTCAGGAAGGTTCCTCCCTCAGGAAGGTTCCTCCCTCAGGAAGGTTCCTCCCTCAGGAAGGTTCCTCCCTCAGGAAGGTTCCTCCCTCAGGAAGGTTCCTCCCTCAGGAAGGTTCCTCCCACAGGAAGGTTCCTCCCACAGGAAGGTTCCTCCCTCAGGAAGGTTCCTCCCACAGGAAGGTTCCTCCCACAGGAAGGTTCCTCCCTCAGGAAGGTTCCTCCCACAGGAAGGTTCCTCCCACAGGAAGGTTCCTCCCTCAGGAAGGTTCCTCCCTCAGGAAGGTTCCTCCCTCAGGAAGGTTCCTCCCTCAGGAAGGTTCCTCCCTCAGGAAGGTTCCTCCCTCAGGAAGGTTCCTCCCTCAGGAAGGTTCCTCCCTCAGGAAGGTTCCTCCCTCAGGAAGGTTCCTCCCTCAGGAAGGTTCCTCCCTCAGGAAGGTTCCTCCCTCAGGAAGGTTCCTCCCTCAGGAAGGTTCCTCCCACAGGAAGGTTCCTCCCACAGGAAGGTTCCTCCCTCAGGAAGGTTCCTCCCTCAGGAAGGTTCCTCCCTCAGGAAGGTTCCTCCCTCAGGAAGGTTCCTCCCTCAGGAAGGTTCCTCCCTCAGGAAGGTTCCTCCCTCAGGAAGGTTCCTCCCTCAGGAAGGTTCCTCCCTCAGGAAGGTTCCTCCCTCAGGAAGGTTCCTCCCTCAGGAAGGTTCCTCCCTCAGGAAGGTTCCTCCCTCAGGAAGGTTCCTCCCTCAGGAAGGTTCCTCCCTCAGGAAGGTTCCTCCCTCAGGAAGGTTCCTCCCTCAGGAAGGTTCCTCCCTCAGGAAGGTTCCTCCCTCAGGAAGGTTCCTCCCTCAGGAAGGTTCCTCCCTCAGGAAGGTTCCTCCCTCAGGAAGGTTCCTCCCTCAGGAAGGTTCCTCCCTCAGGAAGGTTCCTCCCTCAGGAAGGTTCCTCCCTCAGGAAGGTTCCTCCCTCAGGAAGGTTCCTCCCTCAGGAAGGTTCCTCCCTCAGGAAGGTTCCTCCCACAGGAAGGTTCCTCCCTCAGGAAGGTTCCTCCCACAGGAAGGTTCCTCCCTCAGGAAGGTTCCTCCCTCAGGAAGGTTCCTCCCTCAGGAAGGTTCCTCCCTCAGGAAGGTTCCTCCCACAGGAAGGTTCCTCCCTCAGGAAGGTTCCTCCCACAGGAAGGTTCCTCCCTCAGGAAGGTTCCTCCCACAGGAAGGTTCCTCCCTCAGGAAGGTTCCTCCCACAGGAAGGTTCCTCCCTCAGGAAGGTTCCTCCCTCAGGAAGGTTCAGGAAGGTTCCTCCCTCAGGAAGGTTCCTCCCACAGGAAGGTTCCTCCCTCAGGAAGGTTCCTCCCACAGGAAGGTTCCTCCCTCAGGAAGGTTCCTCCCAGGAAGGTTCCTCCCTCAGGAAGGTTCCTCCCACAGGAAGGTTCAGGAAGGTTCCTCCCACAGGAAGGTTCCTCCCTCAGGAAGGTTCCTCCCTCAGGAAGGTTCCTCCCACAGGAAGGTTCCTCCCTCAGGAAGGTTCCTCCCACAGGAAGGTTCCTCCCTCAGGAAGGTTCCTCCCACAGGAAGGTTCCTCCCTCAGGAAGGTTCCTCCCACAGGAAGGTTCCTCCCACAGGAAGGTTCCTCCCACAGGAAGGTTCCTCCCACAGGAAGGTTCCTCCCTCAGGAAGGTTCCTCCCACAGGAAGGTTCCTCCCTCAGGAAGGTTCCTCCCACAGGAAGGTTCCTCCCTCAGGAAGGTTCCTCCCACAGGAAGGTTCCTCCCACAGGAAGGTTCCTCCCACAGGAAGGTTCCTCCCACAGGAAGGTTCCTCCCTCAGGAAGGTTCCTCCCACAGGAAGGTTCCTCCCTCAGGAAGGTTCCTCCCACAGGAAGGTTCCTCCCTCAGGAAGGTTCCTCCCACAGGAAGGTTCCTCCCTCAGGAAGGTTCCTCCCACAGGAAGGTTCCTCCCTCAGGAAGGTTCCTCCCACAGGAAGGTTCCTCCCACAGGAAGGTTCCTCCCACAGGAAGGTTCCTCCCTCAGGAAGGTTCCTCCCACAGGAAGGTTCCTCCCTCAGGAAGGTTCCTCCCACAGGAAGGTTCCTCCCTCAGGAAGGTTCCTCCCACAGGAAGGTTCCTCCCTCAGGAAGGTTCCTCCCACAGGAAGGTTCCTCCCTCAGGAAGGTTCCTCCCACAGGAAGGTTCCTCCCTCAGGAAGGTTCCTCCCACAGGAAGGTTCCTCCCTCAGGAAGGTTCCTCCCACAGGAAGGTTCCTCCCTCAGGAAGGTTCCTCCCACAGGAAGGTTCCTCCCTCAGGAAGGTTCCTCCCACAGGAAGGTTCCTCCCACAGGAAGGTTCCTCCCTCAGGAAGGTTCCTCCCACAGGAAGGTTCCTCCCACAGGAAGGTTCCTCCCACAGGAAGGTTCCTCCCTCAGGAAGGTTCCTCCCACAGGAAGGTTCCTCCCACAGGAAGGTTCCTCCCACAGGAAGGTTCCTCCCACAGGAAGGTTCCTCCCACAGGAAGGTTCCTCCCACAGGAAGGTTCCTCCCACAGGAAGGTTCCTCCCTCAGGAAGGTTCCTCCCACAGGAAGGTTCCTCCCTCAGGAAGGTTCCTCCCACAGGAAGGTTCCTCCCTCAGGAAGGTTCCTCCCGCAGGGAGGTTCCTCCCAGGAAGGTTCCTCCCTCAGGAAGGTTCCTCCCACAGGAAGGTTCCTCCCACAGGAAGGTTCCTCCCTCAGGAAGGTTCCTCCCACAGGAAGGTTCCTCCCTCAGGAAGGTTCCTCCCTCAGGAAGGTTCCTCCCACAGGAAGGTTCCTCCCACAGGAAGGTTCCTCCCTCAGGAAGGTTCCTCCCACAGGAAGGTTCCTCCCTCAGGAAGGTTCCTCCCACAGGAAGGTTCCTCCCTCAGGAAGGTTCCTCCCTCAGGAAGGTTCCTCCCTCAGGAAGGTTCCTCCCTCAGGAAGGTTCCTCCCTCAGGAAGGTTCCTCCCTCAGGAAGGTTCCTCCCTCAGGAAGGTTCCTCCCTCAGGAAGGTTCCTCCCTCAGGAAGGTTCCTCCCTCAGGAAGGTTCCTCCCTCAGGAAGGTTCCTCCCTCAGGAAGGTTCCTCCCTCAGGAAGGTTCCTCCCTCAGGAAGGTTCCTCCCTCAGGAAGGTTCCTCCCTCAGGAAGGTTCCTCCCTCAGGAAGGTTCCTCCCACAGGAAGGTTCCTCCCTCAGGAAGGTTCCTCCCTCAGGAAGGTTCCTCCCACAGGAAGGTTCCTCCCACAGGAAGGTTCCTCCCACAGGAAGGTTCCTCCCACAGGAAGGTTCCTCCCACAGGAAGGTTCCTCCCTCAGGAAGGTTCCTCCCACAGGAAGGTTCCTCCCACAGGAAGGTTCCTCCCTCAGGAAGGTTCCTCCCTCAGGAAGGTTCCTCCCTCAGGAAGGTTCCTCCCACAGGAAGGTTCCTCCCACAGGAAGGTTCCTCCCACAGGAAGGTTCCTCCCTCAGGAAGGTTCCTCCCACAGGAAGGTTCCTCCCACAGGAAGGTTCCTCCCTCAGGAAGGTTCCTCCCTCAGGAAGGTTCCTCCCTCAGGAAGGTTCCTCCCACAGGAAGGTTCCTCCCACAGGAAGGTTCCTCCCACAGGAAGGTTCCTCCCTCAGGAAGGTTCCTCCCACAGGAAGGTTCCTCCCACAGGAAGGTTCCTCCCTCAGGAAGGTTCCTCCCTCAGGAAGGTTCCTCCCACAGGAAGGTTCCTCCCACAGGAAGGTTCCTCCCACAGGAAGGTTCCTCCCTCAGGAAGGTTCCTCCCACAGGAAGGTTCCTCCCACAGGAAGGTTCCTCCCTCAGGAAGGTTCCTCCCTCAGGAAGGTTCCTCCCTCAGGAAGGTTCCTCCCACAGGAAGGTTCCTCCCACAGGAAGGTTCCTCCCACAGGAAGGTTCCTCCCTCAGGAAGGTTCCTCCCACAGGAAGGTTCCTCCCACAGGAAGGTTCCTCCCTCAGGAAGGTTCCTCCCTCAGGAAGGTTCCTCCCTCAGGAAGGTTCCTCCCACAGGAAGGTTCCTCCCACAGGAAGGTTCCTCCCACAGGAAGGTTCCTCCCACAGGAAGGTTCCTCCCTCAGGAAGGTTCCTCCCTCAGGAAGGTTCCTCCCTCAGGAAGGTTCCTCCCTCAGGAAGGTTCCTCCCACAGGAAGGTTCCTCCCACAGGAAGGTTCCTCCCACAGGAAGGTTCCTCCCTCAGGAAGGTTCCTCCCACAGGAAGGTTCCTCCCACAGGAAGGTTCCTCCCTCAGGAAGGTTCCTCCCTCAGGAAGGTTCCTCCCTCAGGAAGGTTCCTCCCACAGGAAGGTTCCTCCCTCAGGAAGGTTCCTCCCACAGGAAGGTTCCTCCCTCAGGAAGGTTCCTCCCACAGGAAGGTTCCTCCCACAGGAAGGTTCCTCCCACAGGAAGGTTCCTCCCACAGGAAGGTTCCTCCCTCAGGAAGGTTCCTCCCTCAGGAAGGTTCCTCCCTCAGGAAGGTTCCTCCCACAGGAAGGTTCCTCCCACAGGAAGGTTCCTCCCACAGGAAGGTTCCTCCCACAGGAAGGTTCCTCCCTCAGGAAGGTTCCTCCCTCAGGAAGGTTCCTCCCTCAGGAAGGTTCCTCCCTCAGGAAGGTTCCTCCCTCAGGAAGGTTCCTCCCTCAGGAAGGTTCCTCCCACAGGAAGGTTCCTCCCACAGGAAGGTTCCTCCCACAGGAAGGTTCCTCCCACAGGAAGGTTCCTCCCTCAGGAAGGTTCCTCCCACAGGAAGGTTCCTCCCTCAGGAAGGTTCCTCCCACAGGAAGGTTCCTCCCACAGGAAGGTTCCTCCCACAGGAAGGTTCCTCCCACAGGAAGGTTCCTCCCTCAGGAAGGTTCCTCCCTCAGGAAGGTTCCTCCCACAGGAAGGTTCCTCCCTCAGGAAGGTTCCTCCCTCAGGAAGGTTCCTCCCTCAGGAAGGTTCCTCCCTCAGGAAGGTTCCTCCCACAGGAAGGTTCCTCCCACAGGAAGGTTCCTCCCACAGGAAGGTTCCTCCCACAGGAAGGTTCCTCCCACAGGAAGGTTCCTCCCTCAGGAAGGTTCCTCCCTCAGGAAGGTTCCTCCCTCAGGAAGGTTCCTCCCACAGGAAGGTTCCTCCCTCAGGAAGGTTCCTCCCACAGGAAGGTTCCTCCCTCAGGAAGGTTCCTCCCACAGGAAGGTTCCTCCCACAGGAAGGTTCCTCCCTCAGGAAGGTTCCTCCCACAGGAAGGTTCCTCCCTCAGGAAGGTTCCTCCCACAGGAAGGTTCCTCCCTCAGGAAGGTTCCTCCCTCAGGAAGGTTCCTCCCTCAGGAAGGTTCCTCCCTCAGGAAGGTTCCTCCCACAGGAAGGTTCCTCCCACAGGAAGGTTCCTCCCACAGGAAGGTTCCTCCCTCAGGAAGGTTCCTCCCTCAGGAAGGTTCCTCCCTCAGGAAGGTTCCTCCCTCAGGAAGGTTCCTCCCACAGGAAGGTTCCTCCCACAGGAAGGTTCCTCCCACAGGAAGGTTCCTCCCACAGGAAGGTTCCTCCCTCAGGAAGGTTCCTCCCACAGGAAGGTTCCTCCCTCAGGAAGGTTCCTCCCACAGGAAGGTTCCTCCCACAGGAAGGTTCCTCCCACAGGAAGGTTCCTCCCACAGGAAGGTTCCTCCCTCAGGAAGGTTCCTCCCTCAGGAAGGTTCCTCCCACAGGAAGGTTCCTCCCTCAGGAAGGTTCCTCCCTCAGGAAGGTTCCTCCCTCAGGAAGGTTCCTCCCTCAGGAAGGTTCCTCCCACAGGAAGGTTCCTCCCACAGGAAGGTTCCTCCCTCAGGAAGGTTCCTCCCTCAGGAAGGTTCCTCCCTCAGGAAGGTTCCTCCCACAGGAAGGTTCCTCCCTCAGGAAGGTTCCTCCCACAGGAAGGTTCCTCCCTCAGGAAGGTTCCTCCCACAGGAAGGTTCCTCCCACAGGAAGGTTCCTCCCTCAGGAAGGTTCCTCCCACAGGAAGGTTCCTCCCTCAGGAAGGTTCCTCCCACAGGAAGGTTCCTCCCACAGGAAGGTTCCTCCCTCACAGGAAGGTTCCTCCCACAGGAAGGTTCCTCCCACAGGAAGGTTCCTCCCACAGGAAGGTTCCTCCCTCAGGAAGGTTCCTCCCTCAGGAAGGTTCCTCCCTCAGGAAGGTTCCTCCCTCAGGAAGGTTCCTCCCACAGGAAGGTTCCTCCCACAGGAAGGTTCCTCCCACAGGAAGGTTCCTCCCACAGGAAGGTTCCTCCCACAGGAAGGTTCCTCCCACAGGAAGGTTCCTCCCACAGGAAGGTTCCTCCCACAGGAAGGTTCCTCCCTCAGGAAGGTTCCTCCCTCAGGAAGGTTCCTCCCTCAGGAAGGTTCCTCCCACAGGAAGGTTCCTCCCACAGGAAGGTTCCTCCCTCAGGAAGGTTCCTCCCACAGGAAGGTTCCTCCCTCAGGAAGGTTCCTCCCTCAGGAAGGTTCCTCCCACAGGAAGGTTCCTCCCTCAGGAAGGTTCCTCCCACAGGAAGGTTCCTCCCTCAGGAAGGTTCCTCCCACAGGAAGGTTCCTCCCTCAGGAAGGTTCCTCCCTCAGGAAGGTTCCTCCCACAGGAAGGTTCCTCCCTCAGGAAGGTTCCTCCCTCAGGAAGGTTCCTCCCACAGGAAGGTTCCTCCCTCAGGAAGGTTCCTCCCACAGGAAGGTTCCTCCCACAGGAAGGTTCCTCCCTCAGGAAGGTTCCTCCCACAGGAAGGTTCCTCCCTCAGGAAGGTTCCTCCCTCAGGAAGGTTCCTCCCACAAGAAGGTTCCTCCCTCAGGAAGGTTCCTCCCACAGGAAGGTTCCTCCCACAGGAAGGTTCCTCCCACAGGAAGGTTCCTCCCACAGGAAGGTTCCTCCCACAGGAAGGTTCCTCCCACAGTAAGGTTCCTCCCACAGGAAGGTTCCTCCTACAGGAAGGTTCCTCCCACAAGAAGGTTCCTCCCACAGGAAGGTTCCTCCCTCAGGAAGGTTCCTCCCACAGGAAGGTTCCTCCCACAGGAAGGTTCCTCCCACAGGAAGGTTCCTCCCACAGGAAGGTTCCTCCCACAGGAAGGTTCCTCCCTCAGGAAGGTTCCTCCCTCAGGAAGGTTCCTCCCACAAGAAGGTTCCTCCCTCAGGAAGGTTCCTCCCACAGGAAGGTTCCTCCCACAGGAAGGTTCCTCCCACAGGAAGGTTCCTCCCACAGGAAGGTTCCTCCCACAGTAAGGCTCCTCCCACAGGAAGGTTCCTCCCACAGGAAGGTTCCTCCCACAAGAAGGTTCCTCCCACAGGAAGGTTCCTCCCTCAGGAAGGTTCCTCCCACAGGAAGGTTCCTCCCACAGGAAGGTTCCTCCCACAGGAAGGTTCCTCCCACAGGAAGGTTCCTCCCACAGGAAGGTTCCTCCCACAGGAAGGTTCCTCCCACAGGAAGGTTCCTCCCACAGGAAGGTTCCTCCCTCAGGAAGGTTCCTCCCACAGGAAGGTTCCTCCCTCAGGAAGGTTCCTCCCACAGGAAGGTTCCTCCCACAGGAAGGTTCCTCCCACAGGAAGGTTCCTCCCACAGGAAGGTTCCTCCCTCAGGAAGGTTCCTCCCACAGGAAGGTTCCTCCCACAGGAAGGTTCCTCCCACAGGAAGGTTCCTCCCACAGGAAGGTTCCTCCCACAGAAAGGTTCCTCCCACAGGAAGGTTCCTCCCACAGTAAGGTTCCTCCCACAGGAAGGTTCCTCCCACAGGAAGGTTCCTCCCACAGGAAGGTTCCTTCCACAGTAAGGTTCCTCCCACAGGAAGGTTCCTCCCACAGGAAGGTTCCTCCCACAGGAAGGTTCCTCCCACAGGAAGGTTCCTCCCACAGGAAGGTTCCTCCCACAGGAAGGTTCCTCCCACAGGAAGGTTCCTCCCACAGGAAGGTTCCTCCCACAGAAAGGTTCCTCCCACAGGAAAGTTCCTCCCACAGGAAGGTTCCTCCCACAGGAAGGTTCCTCCCACAGGAAGGTTCCTCCCACAGGAAGGTTCCTCCCACAGGAAGGTTCCTCCCACAGATAGGTTCCTCCCACAGTCAGCTTGTTGATATTGTTGCAAAGATATCTCAGACTCCTGGAACCCCCTCTCCCCACCCACTTGCTTCCTCACCCCAACTTCCCTTCTTCCTTCACCCCTCTTTCCTCTCTCACCCCCTCTTTCCTCCTTTAGCCCCATTCTTCCCCACCCCCGTCCCTCCCTCACCACCACCTCGCTCTATCGGATAACAGGAATGACATACGAACCCGCCACTCCCCCGACCCTCACCCCCATCTTTCCTCGCCCCCTCCCCGTCTTCCCCCTCCCCCTCCCCCCTCGACCCCCGCGGACATGTCCTTTGACGGTCTTTGCTATGGCAGCCATGTTTGTTTTGCGTAATTGAAGTTAAATTGAAGCAGAACACTGGCAAACACTGGCGGTGTTATCCTTGTGGGGTGTGTTGCTGCAACACCCCCACCACCACCCCCACACTGGCGGTGTTATCCTTGTGGGGTGTGTTGCTGCAACACATCCACCACCACCCCCACACTGGCGGTGTTATCCTTGTGGGGTGTGTTGCTGCAACACCCCCACCACCACCCCCACACTGGTGGTGTTATCCTTGTGGGGTGTGTTGCTGTAACACCCCCACCACCACCCCCACACTGGTGGTGTTATCCTTGTGGGGTGTGTTGCTGTAACACCCCCACCACCACCCCCACACTGGTGGTGTTATCCTTGTGGGGTGTGTTGCTGTAACACCCCCACCACCACCCCCACACTGGTGGTGTTATCCTTGTGGGGTGTGTTGCTGTAACACCCCCACCACCACCCCCACACTGGTGGTGTTATCCTTGTGGGGTGTGTTGCTGCAACACCCCCACCACCACCCCCACACTGGTGGTTTTATCCTTGTGGGGTGTGTTGCTGTAACACCCCCACCACCACCCCCACACTGGTGGTGTTATCCTTGTGGGGTGTGTTGCTGTAACACCCTCACCACCACCCCCACACTGGCGGTGTTATCCTTGTGGGGTGTGTTGCTGCAACACCCCCACCACCACCCCCACACTGGCGGTGTTATCCTTGTGGGGTGTGTTGCTGCAACACCCCCACCACCACCCCCACACTGGCGGTGTTATCCTTGTGGGGTGTGTTGCTGTAACACCCCCACCACCACCCCCACACTGGCGGTGTTATCCTTGTGGGGTGTGTTGCTGTAACACCCCCACCACCACCCCCACACTGGTGGTGTTATCCTTGTGGGGTGTGTTGCTGCAACACCCCCACCACCACCCCCACACTGGTGGTGTTATCCTTGTGGGGTGTGTTGCTGTAACACCCCCACCACCACCCCCACACTGGTGGTGTTATCCTTGTGGGGTGTGTTGCTGTAACACCCCCACCACCACCCCCACACTGGCGGTGTTATCCTTGTGGGGTGTGTTGCTGCAACACCCCCACCACCACCCCCACACTGGCGGTGTTATCCTTGTGGGGTGTGTTGCTGCAACACCCCCACCACCACCCCCACACTGGCGGTGTTATCCTTGTGGGGTGTGTTGCTGTAACACCCCCACCACCACCCCCACACTGGCGGTGTTATCCTTGTGGGGTGTGTTGCTGCAACACCCCCACCACCACCCCCACACTGGCGGTGTTATCCTTGTGGGGTGTGTTGCTGCAACACCCCCACTACCACCCCCACACTGGTGGTGTTATCCTTGTGGGGTGTGTTGCTGTAACACCCCAACCACCACCCCCACACTGGTGGTGTTATCCTTGTGGGGTGTGTTGCTGTAACACCCCCACCACCACCCCCACACTGGCGGTGTTATCCTTGTGGGGTGTGTTGCTGCAATACCCCCACCACCACCCCCACACTGGCGGTGTTATCCTTGTGGGGTGTGTTGCTGCAACACCCCCACCACCACCCCCACACTGGCGGTGTTATCCTTGTGGGGTGTGTTGCTGTAACACCCCACCACCACCCCCACACTGGCGGTGTTATCCTTGTGGGGTGTGTTGCTGTAACACCCCCACCACCACCCCCACACTGGTGGTGTTATCCTTGTGGGGGGTGTGTTGCTGTAACACGCCCACCACCACCCCCACACTGGCGGTGTTATCCTTGTGGGGTGTGTTGCTGCAACACCCCCACCACCACCCCCACACTGGCGGTGTTATCCTTGTGGGGTGTGTTGTTGTAACACCCCACCACAACCCCCACACTGGTGGTATTATCCTTGTGGGGTGTGTTGCTGTAACACCCCAACCACCACCCCCACACTGGTGGTGTTATCCTTGTGGGGTGTGTTGCTGCAACACCCCCACCACCACCCCCACACTGGTGGTGTTATCCTTGTGGGGTGTGTTGCTGCAACACCCCCACCACCACCCCCACACTGGCGGTGTTATCCTTGTGGGGTGTGTTGCTGTAACACCCCCACCACCACCCCCACACTGGTGGTGTTATCCTTGTGGGGTGTGTTGCTGTAAAACCCCCACCACCACCCCCACACTGGCGGTGTTATCCTTGTGGGGTGTGTTGCTGTAACACCCCCACCACCACCCCCACACTGGTGGTGTTATCCTTGTGGGGTGTGTTGCTGTAACACCTCCACCACCACCCCCACACTGGTGGTGTTATCCTTGTGGGGTGTGTTGCTGTAACACCCCCACCACCACCTCCACACTGGTGGTGTTATCCTTGTGGGGTGTGTTGCTGCAACACCCCCACCACCACCCCCACACTGGTGGTGTTATCCTTGTGGGGTGTGTTGCTGTAACACCCCCACCACCACCTCCACACTGGTGGTGTTATCCTTGTGGGGTGTGTTGCTGTAACACCCCCACCACCACCCCCACACTGGTGGTCTTATCCTTGTGGGGTGTGTTGTTGTAACACCCCCACCACCACCCCCACACTGGCGGTGTTATCCTTGTGGGGTGTGTTGCTGTAACACCCCACCACCACCCCCACACTGGTGGTATTATCCTTGTGGGGTGTGTTGCTGTAACACCCCAACCACCACCCCCACACTGGCGGTGTTATCCTTGTGGGGTGTGTTGCTGTAACACCCCCACCACCACCCCCACACTGGCGGTGTTATCCTTGTGGGGTGTGTTGCTGTAACACCCCCACCACCACCCCCACACTGGTGGTGTTATCCTTGTGGGGTGTGTTGCTGTAACACCCCCACCACCACCCCCACACTGGTGGTGTTATCCTTGTGGGGTGTGTTGCTGTAACACCCCCACCACCACCTCCACACTGGTGGTGTTATCCTTGTAGGGTGTGTTGCTGCAACACCCCCACCACCACCCCCACACTGGTGGTGTTATCCTTGTGGGGTGTGTTGCTGTAACACCCCCACCACCACCTCCACACTGGTGGTGTTATCCTTGTGGGGTGTGTTGCTGTAACACCCCCACCCCCACCCCCACACTGGTGGTGTTATCCTTGTGGGGTGTGTTGCTGAAACATCCCCACCACCACCCCCACACTGGCGGTGTTATCCTTGTGGGGTGTGTTGCTGTAACACCCCCACCACCACCCCCACACTGGCGGTGTTATCCTTGTGGGGTGTGTTGCTGTAACACCCCCACCACCACCCCCACACTGGCGGTGTTATCCTTGTGGGGTGTGTTGCTGTAACACCCCCACCACCACCCCCACACTGGCGGTGTTATCCTTGTGGGGTGTGTTGCTGTAACACCACCACCACCACCCCCACACTGGCGGTGTTATCCTTGTGGGGTGTGTTGCTGTAACACCCCCACCACCACCCCCACACTGGTGGTGTTATCCTTGTGGGGTGTGTTGCTGTAACACCCCCACCACCACCCACACACTGGTGGTGTTATCCTTGTGGGGTGTGTTGCTGTAACACCCCCACCACCACCCCCACACTGGTGGTGTTATCCTTGTGGGGTGTGTTGCTGCAACACCCCCACCACCACCCCCACACTGGTGGTGTTATCCTTGTGGGGTGTGTTGCTGTAACACCCCCACCACCACCCCCACACTGGTGGTGTTATCCTTGTGGGGTGTGTTGCTGTAACACCCCCACCACCACCCCCACACTGGCGGTGTTATCCTTGTGGGGTGTGTTGCTGCAACACCCCCACCACCACCCCCACACTGGCGGTGTTATCCTTGTGGGGTGTGTTGCTGCAACACCCCCACCACCACCCCCACACTGGTGGTGTTATCCTTGTGGGGTGTGTTGCTGTAACACCCCAACCACCACCCCCACACTGGCGGTGTTATCCTTGTGGGGTGTGTTGCTGTAACACCCCCACCACCACCCCCACACTAGTGGTGTTATCCTTGTGGGGTGTGTTGCTGTAACACCCCCACCACCACCCCCACACTGGTGGTGTTATCCTTGTGGGGTGTGTTGCTGTAACACCCCCACCTCCACCCCCACACTGGCGGTGTTATCCTTGTGGGGTGTGTTGCTGTAACACCCCCACCACTACCCCCACACTGGTGGTGTTATCCTTGTGGGGTGTGTTGCTGTAACTCCCCCACCACCACCCCCACACTGGTGGTGTTATCCTTGTGGGGTGTGTTGCTGCAACACCCCCACCACCACCCCCACACTGGTGGTGTTATCC
>NC_091296.1:2196131-2218631 GCF_038502225.1 Cherax quadricarinatus | reverse complement strand
GGGAACAGGATGAAGTTGGAGCCATCTGTGGGCCAGCATTTTCATTTGATCAACTGACTTTATCTCGTTGACATCATTATGCTGTACGAATGTGTTCCATACTCGAGTCATCCTGGGTATATATGATCTCAGATGGAGTGATGTTCTGGAGAAGGGTACAGCCAGAGTGAAGTTGCTGCTTTCTGCCCGTCTTGTGGCATAAAAGCTTGTTTTACGCTGTCCTCGAAGTGGATCCAAGTGTGGTACTTTGACAATATTGGCCTTGTACATAACAGTATGGCCACCCACATCCCTCCTATGTTGAAGACTCTGCTGAAATGACAGATCTATCCAGGATGGGTCCAGGCGAGAGATGAGACGTCTTGCTCTGTTCTCTGTTCTCTGTTCTCTCTCTCTCTCTCTCTCTCTCTCTCTCTCTCTCTCTCTCTCCCTCTCTCTCTCCCTCTCTCTCTCTCTCTCTGTTTATATAAGTATTTACAAAGGTTTGAAACCTATCTGTCTAAGTAT
The DNA here is from genome assembly GCF_038502225.1 of Cherax quadricarinatus. NCBI lineage: Eukaryota > Metazoa > Arthropoda > Malacostraca > Decapoda > Parastacidae > Cherax > Cherax quadricarinatus. The sequence goes on along the minus strand of NC_091296.1, from coordinate 2,218,124 downwards.
TTACAGAATATTGGAAGCTGCAGCATCACCAGTCACACGCCCACAAACATTCATTTGTTTTGTTATAATTTGTTCGCGCGCGCTTTGCGCGACTGTTTTTTTTCCTCTCCCGCGTAAAGTGGGAAAAGCCGAGGTGCGCAGGTGATGCTGGGGGGGGGAGTGAGGGGGGGAGTGAGGGGGTGACCACCTGTGTCAGCACGACCATGTATATAGTGCTTATACATGAGGGTTTGGAGCACCGTTCGTTAGTGTGACGTATTATTAAAGTGTTTAGTGTGTGTGTGTGTGTGTGTGTGTGTATGTATGTGTGTGTGTGTGTGTGTGTGTGTGTGTGTGTGTGTGTGTGTGTGTGTGTGTGTGTATGTATATGTATGTGTGTGTGTGTGTGTGTATGTATGTGTATGTGTGTGTGTGTGTGTATGTGTGTGTGTGTGTGTGTGTGTGTGTGTGTGTGTGTGTGTGTGTGTGTGTGTGTGTGTGTGTGTGTGTGTGTGTGTGTGTGGACAGGGAAGCGTCTGGAGGACAGAGCAGTGCCACCAGCAGGGTCTGGAGGATAGGGAAGTGCCACCATCAGTGCCTGGAGGACAGGGCAGTGCCACCAACAGTACCTAGAGGACTGGGCAGTGCCACCAACAGTACCTGGAGGACAGGGCAGTGCCACCAGCAGGGTCTGGAGGACAGGGCAGTGCCACCAACAGTGCCTGGAGGACAGGGCAGTGCCACCAACAGTGTCTGGAGGACAGGGCAGTGTCATCAACAGTGCCTGGAGGACAATGCAGTGCCACAAACAGTGCCTGGAGGACAGGGCAGTGCCACAAACGGTGCCTGGAGGACTGCGCACTGTCACCAGCAGGGCCTGGAGGACAGGGCAGTGCCACCAACAGTGTCTGGAGGACAGGGCAGTGCCACCAACAGTGCCTGGAGGACAGGGCAGTGCCACCAACAGTGCCTGGAGGACAGGGCAGTGCCACCAACAGTGCCTGGAGGACGGGGCAGTGCCACCAACAGTGCCTGGAGGACAGGGCAGTACCACCAACAGTGCCTGGCTGCCGGATCACTGTTGCAGTTGCGAATAACAGTATAAATTAAGTGAGGTCAGGGGGCGGAATAATGTTAGTGGGGGGAGGGGAGGGGGAAGTAGAAAGGTAGGGGAAGGCTGAGGGAGGGAGGGAGGGGGTTAAGGGGAGGGGAGAGAGAGAGAGAGAGAGGAAGATAGGAGAGGCAGGTGAGGCACGGGGCAAGGGGGGCAGGGAGAGGAGCAGGGGAGGGGAAGGGAGGAAAGGCAGGTAGAAAAGGGGTAGGGGGAGGGGGTAGGGGGTAATGGGAAGGGGGGAATCGTAAGAGGAGTTCAAAGGAAGGCTAGAGGCGAGTCAGGGAGAATTATTGAATGAGTCGAAACACACACAGCAATGGTCGGTGTTGACTAAGAGGTCAGTGTATCTCTCTCTGTCTGTCTCTCTGTCTCTCTCTCTGTCTATCTCTCTCTCTCTCTCTCTCTCTCTCTCTCTCTCTCTCTCTCTCTCTCTCTCTCTCTCTCTCTCTTATACAGGGTTCTACAAGGCTAGGGTTAGGCTTCCTTCTTGCTTGCTTTCTTCCGTGTATTTGCTAGCCCAGTGGGACTACGGTGCTAGTCCAGGCTGGTAGTGGGACTACGGTGCTAGTACAGGCTGGTAGTGGGACTACGGTGGTAGTCCAGGATGGTAGTGGGACTACGGTGCTAGTCCAGGCTGGTTGTGGGACTACGGTGCTAGTCCAGGCTCGTAGTGGGACTACGGTGCTAGTCCAGGCTGGTAGTGGGACTACGGTGCTAGTCCAGGCTGGTTGTGGGACTACGGTGCTAGTCCAGGCTGGTAGTGGGACTACGGTGCTAGTCCAGGCTGGTAGTGGGACTACGGTGCTAGTCCAGGCTGGTAGTGGGACTACGGTGCTAGTCCAGGCTGGTAGTGGGACTACGGTGCTAGTCCAGGCTGGTAGTGGGACTACAGTGCTAGTCCAGGCTGGCAGTGGGACTACGGTGCTAGTCCAGGCTGGTAGTGGGACTACGGTGGTAGTCCAGGCTGGTAGTGGGACTACGGTGGTAGTCCAGGCTGGTAGTGGGACTACGGTGCTAGTCCAGGCTGGTAGTGGGACTACGGTGCTAGTCCAGGCTGGTAGTGCGACTACGGTGGTAGTCCAGGCTGGTAGTGGGACTACGGTGCTAGTCCAGGATGGTAGTGGGACTATAGTGCTAGTCCAGGCTGGTAGTGGGACTACAGTGCTAGTCCAGGCTGGTAGTGGGACTACAGTGCTAGTCCAGGCTGGTAGTGGGACTACAGTGCTAGTCCAGGCTGGTAGTGGGACTACGGTGGTAGTCCAGGATGGTAGTGGGACTACGGTGCTAGTCCAGGCTGGTAGTGGGACTACGGTGCTAGTCCCGGCTGGTAGTGGGACTACGGTGCTAGTCCAGGCTGGTAGTGGGACTACGGTGCTAGTCCAGGCTGGTAGTGGGACTACGGTGCTAGTCCAGGCTGGTAGTGGGACTACAGTGCTAGTCCAGGCTGGCAGTGGGACTACGGTGCTAGTCCAGGCTGGTAGTGGGACTACGGTGGTAGTCCAGGCTGGTAGTGGGACTACGGTGGTAGTCCAGGCTGGTAGTGGGACTACGGTGCTAGTCCAGGCTGGTAGTGGGACTACGGTGCTAGTCCAGGCTGGTAGTGCGACTACGATGGTAGTCCAGGCTGGTAGTGGGACTACGGTGCTAGTCCAGGATGGTAGTGGGACTATAGTGCTAGTCCAGGCTGGTAGTGGGACTACAGTGCTAGTCCAGGCTGGTAGTGGGACTACAGTGCTAGTCCAGGCTGGTAGTGGGACTACAGTGCTAGTCCAGGCTGGTAGTGGGACTACGGTGGTAGTCCAGGATGGTAGTGGGACTACGGTGCTAGTACAGGCTGGTAGTGGGACTACGGTGCTAGTCCAGGCTGGTAGTGGGACTACAGTGCTAGTCCAGGCTGGTAGTGGGACTACGGTGCTAGTACAGGCTGGTAGTGGGACTACGGTGCTAGTCCAGGCTGGTAGTGGGACTACAGTGCTAGTCCAGGCTGGTAGTGGGACTACAGTGCTAGTCCAGGCTGGTAGTGGGACTACGGTGCTAGTCCAGGCTGGTAGTGGGACTACGGTGGTAGTCCAGGATGGTAGTGGGACTACGGTGCTAGTCCAGGCTGGTAGTGGGACTACGGTGCTAGTCCAGGCTGGTAGTGGGACTACGGTGCTAGTCCAGGCTGGTAGTGGGACTACGGTGCTAGTCCAGGCTGGTAGTGGGACTACGGTGCTAGTCCAGGCTGGTAGTGGGGCTACAGTGCTAGTCCAGGCTGGTAGTGGGACTACGGTGCTAGACCAGGCTGGTAGTGGGACTACAGTGCTAGTCCAGGCTGGTAGTGGGACTACGGTACTAGTACAGGCTGGTAGTGGGACTACGGTGCTAGTACAGGCTGGTAGTGGGACTACGGTGCTAGTCCAGGCTGGTAGTGGGACTACGGTGCTAGTCCAGGCTGGTAGTGGGACTACGGTGCTAGTCCAGGCTGGCAGTGGGACTACGGTGCTAGTACAGGCTGGTAGTGGGACTACGGTGCTAGTCCAGGCTGGTAGTGGGACTACGGTGCTAGTCCAGGCTGGTAGTGGGACTACGGTGCTAGTCCAGGCTGGTAGTGGGACTACGGTGCTAGTCCAGGCTGGTAGTGGGACTACGGTGGTGTTGCTCTGGCTGGTGGAAGATGCTGCTCCTACTACTACTGTTACTACTACTCCTACTATCACTATGTACTAGTATTGTGTACTACTGCCTCTGCTGCTGGATCTACTACTACTACTACTACTACTACTACTACTACTACTACTACTACTACTGTCTTCCCTGTCCTCTTCCATGTTGTATTTCTGGCCTTCTCTATTTTTCTCTTTCCATGTTGTGACTTGACAATGATTCGCGATGAATCTCACCTAAAGGCGAGGTTTTACGGGTGAATATGTGTACACATGTCAACATAACGTACACATGTATATAGGTACCTTTCCCCTGCGTCACATGTGCACATAATGAAGACAGGAACCCGCTACTCAGGCTGTGGTTTTTAATACAGAAGTTAGGAACTACTGTTGAAAGGGGGGGGGAGGAGCAGGAAGTGGCTACCCCACAGCAACCCCCACGGTCGTCCAGCCTATGCTAAACCCATAGTACTTTCACCTCTACGTGCTGTTGGTGGGTAGTGCTGGTGGGGAGGGGGCGCTGTGATCATCGGATGGTTGGGGAGGGGAGGGGGTAATTTTGGGGGTATTGGGGTTGATAATTTGGGGGTAGGAGGGTGTTAGTGGAGGAGAGTTATAGAGGAGGGAGTTGGGGAAGGAGGGGGAGTTGGGGAAGGAGGGGGGTAGTTGGGGAAGGAGGGGGTAGTTGGGGAAGGAGGGGGGATTAGTGAGAAAGGTCGAGCTTGTTTCCCTACACACCTGCTCCACTGTTTTACTGGGTTATCCTGGCTTAAATAAGCCACAGTGACTGACTTTACTGGGTTATCCTGGCTTAAATAAGCCACAGTGACTGACTTTACTGGGTTATCCTGGCTTAAATAAGCCACAGTGACTGACTTTACTGGGTTATCCTGGCTTAAGTAAGCCACAGTGACTGACTTTACTGGGTTATCCTGGCTTAAGTAAGCCACAGTGACTGACTTTACTGGGTTATCCTGGCTTAAATAAGCCACAGTGACTGACTTTACTGGGTTATCCTGGCTTAAGTAAGCCACAGTGACTGACTTTACTGGGTTATCCTGGCTTAAATAAGCCACAGTGACTGACTTTACTGGGTTATCCTGGCTTAAGCCACAGTGACTGACTTTACTGGGTTATCCTGGCTTAAATAAACTGAGACTCCTCTAGGTAGATTCCTTAAGGTAGTCTCCTCCAGGTAGATTCCTCTAGGTAGACTCCTCCAGGTAGACTCCTCCAGGTAGATTCCTCCAGATAGACTCCAGGTGGACTTCAGGTAGACTCCTCCAGGTAGACTCCTCCAGGTAGACTCCAGGTGGACTCCAGGTAGACTCTTCCAGGTAGACTCCAGGTGGACTCCAGGTAGAGTCCTCCAGGTAGGCTCCTCCAGGTAGACTCCTCCAGGTAGACTCCAGGTGGACTTCAGGTAGACTCCTCCAGGTAGACTCCAGGTGGACTCCAGGTAGAGTCCTCCAAGTAGACTCCAGGTGGACTCCAGGTAGACTCCTCCAGGTAGACTCCTCCAGGTAGACTCCAGGGAGACTCCTCCAGGTAGACTCCAGGTAGACTCCTCCAGGTAGACTCCTCTAGGTAGACTCCAGGTAGCCTCCAGGTAGACTCCTCCAGGTAGCCTCCAGGTAGCCTCCAAGTAGACTCCTCCAGGTAGACTCCTCCAGGTAGCCTCAAGGTAGTCTCCAAGTAAACTCCTCCAGGTACACTCCTCCAGGTACACTTCAGGTATACTACAGGTAGACTCCTCCAGGTACACTTCAGGTATACTACAGGTAGACTCCTCCAGGTACACTCCTCCAGGTACACTTCAGGTATACTACAGGTAGACTCCTCCAGGTACACTTCAGGTATACTACAGGTAGACTCCTCCAGGTACACTCCTCCAGGTAGACTCCTCCAGGTAGACTCCAGGTAGACTCCTCCAGGTAGACTCCTCCAGGTAGACTCCTCCAGGTAGACTCCTCAAGGTAGACTCCAGGTAGACTCCTCCAGGTAGACTCCAGGTAGACTCCTCCAGGTAGACTCCAGGTAGACTCCTCCAGGTAGACTCCAGGTAGCTTCCACCAGGTAGACTCCTCCAGGTAGCTTCCAGGTAGACTCCTCCAGGCAGACTCCAGGTAGACTCCTCCAGGTAGACTCCAGGTAGACTCTTCCAGGTAGAATCCTCCAGGTAGACTCCTCCAGGTAGCCTCCAGTTAGACTCCTCCAGGTAGACTCCTCCAGGTAGACTCCTCCAGGTAGACTCCTCCAGGTAGAATCCTCCAGGTAGAATCCTCCAGGTAGCTTCCTCCAGGTAGACTCCTACAGGTAGACTCCTCCAAGTAGCCTCCAGGTAGCCTCCAGGTAGACTCCTCCAGGTAGACTCCTCCAGGTAGACTCCTCCATGTAGACTCCTCCAGGTAGACTCCAGGTAGACTCCTCCAGGTAGACTCCTCCAGGTAGACTCCAGGTAGATTCCTCCAGGTAGGCTCCTCCAGGTAGACTCCAGGTAGACTCCTCCAGGTAGACTCCTCCATGTAGACTCCTCCATGTAGACTCCAGTTAGACTCCTCCAGGTAGACTCCTCCAGGTAGACTCCTCCAGGTAGGCTCCTCCAGGTAGACTCCTCCAGGTAGACTCCAAGTAGACTCCTCCAGGTAGACTCAAGGTAGACTCCTCCAGGTAGACTCCAGGTAGACTCCTCCAGGTAGACTCCTCCAGGTAGACTCCAGGTAGACTCCTCCAGGTAGACTCCAGGTAGTCTCCTCCACGTAGACTCCTCCAGGTAGACTCCAGGTAGACACCTCCAGGTAGACTCCTCTAGGTAGTCTCCTCCAGGTAGACTCCTCCAGATGGACTCCAGGTAGACTTCTCCAGGTAGACTCCTCTAGGTAGTCTCCTCCAGTTAGACTCCTCCAGGTAGACTCCAGGTAGACTCCTCCAGGTAGACTCCTTCAGGTAGACTCCTCCAGGTAGACTCCAGGTAGACTCCTCCAGGTAGACTCCTCCAGGTAGACTCCTCCAGGTAGGCTCCTCCAGGTAGACTCCTCCAGGTAGATTCCTCTAGGTAGACTCCTCCAGGTAGACTCCAGGTAGTCTTCTCCAGGTAGACTCCAGGTAGACTCCTCTAGGTAGACTCCTCCAGGTAGACTCCTCCAGGTAGACTCCTCCAGGTAGACTCCTCCATGGAGACTTCAGGTAGACTCCTCCAGGTAGACTCCTTCAGGTAGATTCCTCCAGGTAGAGTCCTCCAGGTAGACTCCAGGTAGACTTCTCCAGGTAGACTCCTCCAGGTAGACTCCAGGTAGACTCCTCCAGGTAGACTACTCCAGGTAGACTCCTCCAGGTAGACTCCTCCAGGTAGACTCCAGGTAGATTCCTCCAGGTAGACTCCTCCAGGTAGACTCCAGGTAGACTCCTCCAGGTAGACTCCTCCATGTAGACTCCTCCATGTAGACTCCAGGTAGACTCCTCCAGGTGGACTCCTCCAGGTAGACTCCAGTTAGACTCCTCCAGGTAGACTCCTCCAGGTAGACTCCTCCAGGTAGGCTCCTCCAGGTAGACTCCTCCAGGTAGACTCCAAGTAGACTCCTCCAGGTAGACTCAAGGTAGACTCCTCCAGGTAGACTCCAGGTAGACTCCAGGTAGACTCCTCCATTTAGACTCCTCCAGGTAGACTCCAGGTAGACTCCTCCAGGTAGACTCCAGGTAGTCTCCTCCAGGTAGACTCCTCCAGGTAGACTCCAGGTAGACACCTCCAGGTAGACTCCTCTAGGTAGTCTCCTCCAGGTAGACTCCTCCAGATGGACTCCAGGTAGACTTCTCCAGGTAGACTCCTCTAGGTAGTCTCCTCCAGTTAGACTCCTCCAGGTAGACTCCAGGTAGACTCCTCCAGGTAGACTCCTTCAGGTAGACTCCTCCAGGTAGACTCCAGGTAGACTCCTCCAGGTAGACTCCTCCAGGTAGACTCCTCCAGGTAGCCTCCAGGTAGGCTCCTCCAGGTAGACTCCTCCAGGTAGATTCCTCTAGGTAGACTCCTCCAGGTAGACTCCAGGTAGTCTTCTCCAGGTAGACTCCAGGTAGACTCCTCTAGGTAGACTCCTGCAGGTAGACTCCTCCAGGTAGACTCCTCCATGGAGACTTCAGGTAGACTCCTCCAGGTAGACTCCTTCAGGTAGATTCCTCCAGGTAGAGTCCTCCAGGTAGACTCCAGGTAGACTTCTCCAGGTAGACTCCTCCAGGTAGACTCCAGGTAGACTCCTCCAGGTAGACTCCTCCAGGTAGACTCCAGGTAGACTCCTCCAGGTAGACTCCAGGTAGACTCCTCCAGGTAGACTCCTCCAGGTAGACTCAGGTAGACTCCTCCAGGTAGACTCCAGGTAGACTCCTCCAGGTAGACTCCAGGTAGACTTCTCCAGGTAGACTCCAGGCAGACTCCTCCAGGCAGACTCCTCCAGGCAGACTCCTCCAAGTAGACTCCAGGTACACTCCAGGCAGACTCCTCCAGGTAGACTCCTCCAGGTAGACTCCAGGCAGACTCCTCCAGGTAGACTCCTCCAGGTAGACTCCAGGCAGACTCCTCCAGGTAGACTCCAGGTAGACTCCTCCAGGTAGACTCCAGGTAGACTTCTCCAGGTAGACTCCAGGCAGACTCCTCCAGGCAGACTCCTCCAGGCAGACTCCTCCAGGCAGACTCCTCCAGGTAGACTCCAGGTAGACTCCTCCAGGTAGACTCCTCCAGGTAGACTCCTCCAGGCAGACTCCTCCAGGCAGACTCCTCCAGGCAGACTCCTCCAGGCAGACTCCTCCAGGTAGACTCCTCCAGGTAGACTCCTCCAGGTAGACTCCTCCAGGTAGACTCCTCCAGGCAGACTCCTCCAGGCAGACTCCTCCAGGCAGACTCCTTCAGGTAGACTCCTCCAGGTAGACTCCTCCAGGTAGACTCCTCCAGGCAGACTCCTCCAGGCAGACTCCTCCAGGTAGACTCCTCCAGGTAGATTCCTCCAGGTAGACTCCTCCAGGCAGACTCCTCCAGGCAGACTCCTCCAGGTAGACTCCTCCAGATAGACTCCTCCTGGTAGACTCCTCCAGGCAGACTCCTCCAGGTAGACTCCTCCAGGTAGACTCCTCCAGGTAGACTCCTCCAGGCAGACTCCTCCAGGCAGACTCCTCCAGGTAGACTCCTCCAGGTAGACTCCTCCAGGTAGACTCCTCCAGGTAGACTCCTCCAGGCAGACTCCTCCAGGTAGACTCCAGGTAGACTCCTCCAGGCAGACTCCTCCAGGCAGACTCCTCCAGGTAGACTCCTCCAGGTAGACTCCAGATAGACTCCTCCAGGTAGACTCCAGGTAGACTCCAGGTAGACTCCTCCAGGTAGACTCCAGGCAGACTTCTCCAGGCAGACTCCTCCAGGCAGACTCCTTCAGGCAGACTCCTCCAGGTAGACTCCTCCAGGTAGACTCCTCCAGGTAGACTCCTCCAGGCAGACTCCTCCAGGCAGACTCCTCCAGGTAGACTCCTCCAGGTAGACTCCTCCAGGTAGACTCCTCCAGGCAGACTCCTCCAGGCAGACTCCTCCAGGTAGACTCCTCCAGGTAGACTCCAGGTAGACTCCTCCAGGTAGACTCCAGGTAGACTCCAGGTAGACTCCTCCAGGTAGACTCCAGGCAGACTCCTCCAGGCAGACTCCTCCAGGCAGACTCCTTCAGGCAGACTCCTCCAGGTAGACTCCTCCAGGTAGACTCCAGGTAGACTCCTCCAGGCAGACTCCTCCAGGCAGACTCCTCCAGGTAGACTCCTCCAGGTAGACTCCTCCAGGTAGACTCCTCCAGGCAGACTCCTCCAGGCAGACTCCTCCAGGTAGACTCCTCCAGGTAGACTCCAGGTAGACTCCTCCAGGTAGACTCCAGGTAGACTCCTCCAGGTAGACTCCAGGTAGGCTCCTCCAGGTAGACTCCAGGTAGACTCCTCCAGGTAGACTCCAGGTAGACTCCTCCAGGTAGACTCCAGGTAGACTCCTCCAGGTAGACTCCAGGTAGACTCCTCCAGGTAGACTCCAGGTAGACTCCTCCAGGTAGACTCCAGGTAGACTCCAGGTAGACTCCTCCAGGTAGACTCCAGGTAGACTCCTCCAGGTAGACTCCAGGTAGACTCCTCCAGGTAGACTCCTCCAGGTAGACTCCTCCAGGTAGACTCCAGGTAGACTCCAGGTAGACTCCTCCAGGTAGACTCCAGGTAGACTCCAGGTAGACTCCTCCAGGTAGACTCCAGGTAGACTCCAGGTAGACTCCTCCAGGTAGACTCCAGGTAGACTCCTCCAGGTAGACTCCAGGTAGACTCCTCCAGGTAGACTCCAGGTAGACTCCAGGTAGACTCCTCCAGGTAGACTCCAGGTAGACTCCTCCAGGTAGACTCCAGGTAGACTCCTCCAGGTAGACTCCAGGTAGACTCCAGGTAGACTCCTCCAGGTAGACTCCAGGTAGACTCCTCCAGGTAGACTCCAGGTAGACTCCTCCAGGTAGACTCCTCCAGGTAGACTCCTCCAGGTAGACTCCAGGTAGACTCCAGGTAGACTCCTCCAGGTAGACTCCAGGTAGACTCCAGGTAGACTCCTCCAGGTAGACTCCAGGTAGACTCCAGGTAGACTCCTCCAGGTAGACTCCAGGTAGACTCCTCCAGGTAGACTCCAGGTAGACTCCTCCAGGTAGACTCCAGGTAGACTCCAGGTAGACTCCAGGTAGACTCCAGGTAGACTCCTCCAGGTAGACTCCAGGTAGACTCCTCCAGGTAGACTCCTCCAGGTAGTCACTAATCTTATAAAATTTTTAAAACCTGGTCAGTCTTACTTTTACGAAAAGTTTACCTTAATTTTGATCAATATTAATTTTGATCAATATTAATTTTGATCAATATTAATTTTGATCAATATTAATTTTGATCAATATTAATTTTGATCAATATTAATTTTGAACAATATTAATTTTGAACAATATTAATTTTGATCAATATTAATTTTGAACAATATTAATTTTGATCAATATTAATTTTGATCAATATTAATTTTGATCAATATTAATTTTGATCAATATTAATTTTGATCAATATTAATTTTGAACAATATTGGTCCCAGTTTAGTTTTTCATCTGATGAGATAAAAATGGAAACCCTGAAACACTGTCTTTCAAGGTGTAGTTTCTGATTGCCGCATCTGATTACCATTAAGCCTTTTCCAGGTTGGTAACTTGGTAATGCAACACCTGAGTGGCTACAAACTTGATGCGCTTGTGTGTTTTAGGATGCTGGTCTCTTTGGTCCCTAGGAGAGATTTCATTTAGATTCGGTCTGTTTAAGTACCAATTTTATCATTTTTTTTTTAAATGTAAGAAAATTGATTGCTAGTTTACATGTGATGACTTGTTAATTGGTCTACATGTGATGACTTGTTGATACCTCATGTAATTTCCTTCAGATCTTCAACTCTAGTATTTAATTGTGTCGTTATCAACTCGTGCCGCACTCTGCACTATTCCAGTCGCAAACACTGAGGTACAGTGAGCTGGGGTTGTGCAACACGGGGATACTTTGGCTGGTGCAGCGACTGAAGCATGTCTGGCTGTGGTTTGGAAGTGGTCAGTGGTATCAACCCACTAAGAGTGAAGCTCGGTGTTTACTAAGTGGCAAGGCTTTTCACGCCCCTGGGTAAGGTTAAGTGGACGGTTAAGTGGATGGTTGTTAGGCTAAGTGGGGGTTAAGTGGAGTGTCTAATTGATCTGGTAAGGGGGGTTCACCCCCCTGGGATGAGGGGGATGCTGAGATGGGGGAAGGATGGTGTATAACGATAGGGGGGAAGGGAGTGGTCACCAGTTGACATTAGTGGGAAGGGTAGGGGAAGGAAGGAAGTTGGGGAGGAGGAGGAGAGGGGAAACAACGCACATTAGTAGGCAGGGGAAGGGGGGGGGAGGAGGAGAGGGGAAACAACGCACATTAGTAGGAAGGGGAAGGGGGGGGAGGAGGGGATATAATGATCTCAGTAGAAGAGGTTAAATAAGGAAGAAGCGGGGGGAGTGTCGTGTGTGTTTGTTCTGCTGAGATGTAGCCGTGCTGAGGACACGGTTCATGTGTCTTGCGTCCCTCTGTGTCACCTGGGTCCTGGGTCACCCCTGGCTGTGACCTTGGTCACCCCTGGCTGTGACCTGGGTCACCCCAGGCTGTGACCTGGGACACCCCTGGCTGTGACCTGGGTCACCTCTGGCTGTGACCTGGGTCACCCCTGGCTGTGACCTGGGACACCCCTGGCTGTGACCTGGGTCACCTCTGGCTGTGACCTGGGACATCCCTGGGATCTGGCTGTGTGGATCGAGTACTGCATACTTCCATGCAAAGTGTGCAGGTTCGAATCCTGCTGTGGACTGAGAGATAATGTTATATATATATATATATATATATATATATATATATATATATATATGGTTGAACTTGTAAACACAATCACTAGTATAATATTCACATGAAAAAGCTAAACCCTCAGGGAGGGTCATACAGCGTCCTGGAGAAAACGAGGGACAATCAGTCTTGATCCGAGGTAGAGGAAAAGCAGCTCTACCTGCAGGGTCGACGGAGCCCTTAAGAGAGAGGGGCAGTAGGTGGCGTCACTGTGGTCAACACAGCACCAGGCTGCACTCACCTGCCACGCCCACCCTTCATTTCGTTATTTCTGGACGTAATTCGGCGTAATTTTAGCCTTGGGTGTGACTGGACGTTGGCATACTAGGCAGTGCTGGTGTTGTGCAAGAAACAGATAGATATAAACCAGTAATAGATACATAATAGTTAGAATTAGTACCTAACTGGTCGTTATAACTGGTGGCTCACACTGACTGTTGAATAAAATATCGACAGCTTTAAGGTAAGTCCAAATACGTGTATGTTTATATATAAAAGGTATGTACACAGAAGTGTGTATCTCAGTGTGTATATATACACAGTGTATATATACACCCTTGACTGGTGGTGTACAGGTGACGTGCAGCCTTAATGACCCTTGTGTAGTAGATAGACTTAAAACTCGCCCCCCTCTCCTGCTACTGTGTTGCAGTGTACCAACAGTGTCATAGCACCTTTGTGGCTAGGTTATAGTGTAGTGTGTTGCTTATAAGTGAAAAATAATGTTGCAGACTCACAAGACCAGTGTTTCTCCACACTGACTCACAAGACCAGTGTTTCTCCACACTGACTCACAAGACCAGTGTTTCTCCACACTGACTCACAAGACCAGTGTTTCTCCACACTGACTCGCAAGACCAGTGTTTCTCCACACTGACTCACAAGACCAGTGTTTCTCCACACTGACTCACAAGACCAGTGTTTCTCCACACTGACTCACAAGACCAGTGTTTCTCCACACTGACTCACAAGACCAGTGTTTCTCCACACTGACTCACAAGACCAGTGTTTCCCGACACTGACTCGCAAGACCAGTGTTTCTCCACACTGCCTCACCAGACCAGTGTTTCTCCACACTGACTCACAAGACCAGTGTTTCTCCACACTGACTCACAAGACCAGTGTTTCTCCACACTGACTCACAAGACCAGTGTTTCTCCACACTGACTCACAAGACCAGTGTTTCTCCACATTGCCTCACCAGACCAGTGTTTCTCCACACTGCCTCACCAGACCAGTGTTTCTCCACACTGCCTCACCAGACCAGTGTTTCTCCACACTGACTCACAAGACCAGTGTTTCTCCACACTGACTCACAAGACCAGTGTTTCTCCACACTGACTCACAAGACCAGTGTTTCTCCACACTGACTCGCAAGACCAGTGTTTCTCCACACTGACTCGCAAGACCAGTGTTTCTCCACACTGCCTCACAAGACCAGTGTTTCTCTACACTGCCTCACAAGACCAGTGTTTCTCCACACTGCCTCACCAGACCAGTGTTTCTCCACACTGCCTCACCAGACCAGTGTTTCTCCACACTGCCTCACCAGACCAGTGTTTCTCCACACTGACTCACAAGACCAGTGTTTCTCCACAATGACTCACAAGACCAGTGTTTCTCCACACTGACTCACAAGACCAGTGTTTCTCCACACTGACTCACAAGACCAGTGTTTCTCCACACTGACTCACAAGACCAGTGTTTCTCCACACTGACTCACAAGACCAGTGTTTCTCCACACTGACTCACAAGACCAGTGTTTCTCCACATTTCAGTGTATATACACTGAGGTATACACACACTCGGTGTATATACCTTCGATGCTATGCATTTATATTAATTTCATGGTGTATTTTTAAGATTTACTCATATATACTACCTGGAGTTTACCTGGAGAGGATTTCGGGGGTCAACGCCCCCGTGGCTCGGTTTAAAGCTTTTGTCTAGTAAGTAGACTAGAATCAAAGTCCTCTAGAACTGTAGTTAAGATTTATTGTTTATGTAGATTATCACGTGACCTGCCTAGTGTGGGCCAGTAGGTGACTTGCCTAGCTTGGGCCAGTAGGTGACCTGTCTAGCATGGGCCAGTAGGTGACCTGCGTAGCTTGGGCCAGTAGGTGACCTGCCTAGCGTGGGCCAGTAGGTGACCTGCCTAGCGTGGGCCAGTAGGTGACCTGTCTAGCCTGGGCCAGTAGGTGACCTGCCTAGCCTGGGCCAGTAGGTGACCTGCCTAGCCTGGGCCAGTAGGTGACCTGCCTAGCCTGAGCCAGTAGGTGACCTACCTAGCCTGGGCCAGTAGGTGACCTACCTAGCCTGGGCCAGTAGGTGACCTGCCTAGCCTGGGCCAGTAGGTGACCTGCCTAGCCTGAGCCAGTAGGTGACCTGCCTAGCCTGGGCCAGTAGGTGACCTGCCTAGCCTGGGCCAGTAGGTGACCTGCCTAGCCTGAGCCAGTAGGTGACCTACCTAGCCTGGGCCAGTAGGTGACCTGCCTAGCCTGGGCCAGTAGGTGACCTGCCTAGCCTGAGCCAGTAGGTGACCTGCCTAGCCTGAGCCAGTAGGTGACCTACCTAGCCTGGGCCAGTAGGTGACCTACCTAGCCTGGGCCAGTAGGTGACCTGCCTAGCCTGGGCCAGTAGGTGACCTGCCTAGCCTGGGCCAGTAGGTGACCTGCCTAGCCTGAGCCAGTAGGTGACCTACCTAGCCTGGGCCAGTAGGTGACCTGCCTAGCCTGGGCCAGTAGGTGACCTGCCTAGCCTGAGCCAGTAGGTGACCTACCTAGCCTGGGCCAGTAGGTGACCTGCCTAGCCTGGGCCAGTAGGCCTGCTGCAGTACTCACCCGTGTGGGTAAGCACCGTGGTTCAGCCAACACTCCGAGGCTGGAGTTTTGAGACTCTATGACCGCGGGTTCAATCCCGGCCGGGGGTATGGTGTGTCCAGGAGCATGGCCGAGGTTTCCACCCGTGCCTGGGATCGATCCTGGGACTCTCGGTGTGTGTCAGACGAGGACGCTAACAAGCGGTGTTTGTGCTCGGTCTTCTTACTGTGTGTCAGCTGTATTCTCGATGTGTTGTGATCTGGTAAATACAAGGTGTTTCAAAAGTAGGACTCGATTTCAAAGCAGTACTGGTTTGAAATAAGGGCCATCATTTTGAAACGCATTGTATGTCTGACTTGAGTGACGTTTGTGGTTTGTGCTTAGTAAATATTACTGTTATTGTAGTACTGTTATTGTAGTACTGTTATTGTAGTACTGTTATTGTAGTACTGTTATTGTAGTACTGTTATTGTAGTACTGTTATTGTAGTACTGTTATTGTAGTACTGTTATTGTAGTACTGTTATTGTAGTACTGTTATTGTAGTACTGTTATTACTACTACCACTAGTACTGTTACTAGTTAATATACTACCACTAACACTGTTACTAGTTAATATACTACCACTAACACTGTTACTAGTTAATATACTACCACTAACACTGTTACTAGTTAATATACTACCACTAACACTGTTACTAGTTAATATACTACCACTAACACTGTTACTAGTTAATATACTACCACTAACACTGTTACTAGTTAATATACTACCACTAACACTGTTACTAGTTAATATACTACCACTAACACTGTTACTAGTTAATATACTACCACTAGTACTGTTACTAGTTAATATACTACCACTAACACTGTTACTAGTTAATATACTACCACTAGTACTGTTACTAGTTAATATACTACCACTAACACTGTTACTAGTTAATATACTACCACTAACACTGTTACTAGTTAATATACTACCACTAGTACTGTTACTAGTTAATATACTACCACTAACACTGTTACTAGTTAATATACTACCACTAGTACTGTTACTAGTTAATATACTACCACTAACACTGTTACTAGTTAATATACTACCACTAACACTGTTACTAGTTAATATACTACCACTAACACTGTTACTAGTTAATATACTACCACTAACACTGTTACTAGTTAATATACTACCACTAGTACTGTTACTAGTTAATATACTACCACTAACACTGTTACTAGTTAATATACTACCACTAGTACTGTTACTAGTTAATATACTACCACTAACACTGTTACTAGTTAATATACTACCACTAGTACTGTTACTAGTTAATATACTACCACTAACACTGTTACTAGTTAATATACTACCACTAACACTGTTACTAGTTAATATACTATCACTAACACTGTTACTAGTTAATATACTACCACTAACACTGTTACTAGTTAATATACTACCACTAGTACTGTTACTAGTTAATATACTACCACTAACACTGTTACTAGTTAATATACTACCACTAACACTGTTACTAGTTAATATACTACCACTAACACTGTTACTAGTTAATATACTACCACTAACACTGTTACTAGTTAATATACTACCACTAGTACTGTTACTAGTTAATATACTACCACTAACACTGTTACTAGTTAATATACTACCACTAACACTGTTACTAGTTAATATACTACCACTAACACTGTTACTAGTTAATATACTACCACTAACACTGTTACTAGTTAATATACTACCACTAACACTGTTACTAGTTAATATACTACCACTAACACTGTTACTAGTTAATATACTACCACTAGTACTGTTACTAGTTAATATACTACCACTAACACTGTTACTAGTTAATATACTACCACTAATACTGTTACTAGTTAATATACTACCACTAATACTGTTACTAGTTAATATACTACCACTAACACTGTTACTAGTTAATATACTACCACTAATACTGTTACTAGTTAATATACTACCACTAATACTGTTACTAGTTAATATACTACCACTAACACTGTTACTAGTTAATATACTACCACTAATACTGTTACTAGTTAATATACTACCACTAATACTGTTACTAGTTAATATACTACCACTAACACTGTTACTAGTTAATATACTACCACTAACACTGTTACTAGTTAATATACTACCACTAACACTGTTACTAGTTAATATACTACCACTAACACTGTTACTAGTTAATATACTACCACTAACACTGTTACTAGTTAATATACTACCACTAATACTGTTACTAGTTAATATACTACCACTAATACTGTTACTAGTTAATATACTACCACTAACACTGTTACTAGTTATTAT
Organism: Cherax quadricarinatus; assembly: GCF_038502225.1. Classification (NCBI taxonomy): domain Eukaryota; kingdom Metazoa; phylum Arthropoda; class Malacostraca; order Decapoda; family Parastacidae; genus Cherax; species Cherax quadricarinatus. The sequence continues at coordinate 2,200,776 of NC_091296.1, read as the reverse complement.
ACTACCACTAACACTGTTACTAGTTAATATACTACCACTAACACTGTTACTAGTTAATATACTACCACTAATACTGTTACTAGTTAATATACTACCACTAACACTGTTACTAGTTAATATACTACCACTAGTACTGTTACTAGTTAATATACTACCACTAACACTGTTACTAGTTAATATACTACCACTAACACTGTTACTAGTTAATATACTACCACTAACACTGTTACTAGTTAATATACTACCACTAACACTGTTACTAGTTAATATACTACCACTAGTACTGTTACTAGTTAATATACTACCACTAACACTGTTACTAGTTAATATACTACCACTAACACTGTTACTAGTTAATATACTACCACTAACACTGTTACTAGTTAATATACTACCACTAACACTGTTACTAGTTAATATACTACCACTAACACTGTTACTAGTTAATATACTACCACTAACACTGTTACTAGTTAATATACTACCACTAACACTGTTACTAGTTAATATACTACCACTAACACTGTTACTAGTTAATATACTACCACTAACACTGTTACTAGTTAATATACTACCACTAACACTGTTACTAGTTAATATACTACCACTAACACTGTTACTAGTTAATATACTACCACTAACACTGTTACTAGTTAATATACTACCACTAACACTGTTACTAGTTAATATACTACCACTAACACTGTTACTAGTTAATATACTACCACTAGTACTGTTACTAGTTAATATACTACCACTAGTACTGTTACTAGTTAATATACTACCACTAACACTGTTACTAGTTAATATACTACCACTAACACTGTTACTAGTTAATATACTACCACTAACACTGTTACTAGTTAATATACTACCACTAACACTGTTACTAGTTAATATACTACCACTAACACTGTTACTAGTTAATATACTACCACTAACACTGTTACTAGTTAATATACTACCACTAACACTGTTACTAGTTAATATACTACCACTAACACTGTTACTAGTTAATATACTACCACTAACACTGTTACTAGTTAATATACTACCACTAACACTGTTACTAGTTAATATACTACCACTAACACTGTTACTAGTTAATATACTACCACTAACACTGTTACTAGTTAATATACTACCACTAGTACTGTTACTAGTTAATATACTACCACTAGTACTGTTACTAGTTAATATACTACCACTAACACTGTTACTAGTTAATATACTACCACTAACACTGTTACTAGTTAATATACTACCACTAACACTGTTACTAGTTAATATACTACCACTAACACTGTTACTAGTTAATATACTACCACTAACACTGTTACTAGTTAATATACTACCACTAACACTGTTACTAGTTAATATACTACCACTAACACTGTTACTAGTTAATATACTACCACTAACACTGTTACTAGTTAATATACTACCACTAACACTGTTACTAGTTAATATACTACCACTAGTACTGTTACTAGTTAATATACTACCACTAACACTGTTACTAGTTAATATACTACCACTAGTACTGTTACTAGTTAATATACTACCACTAACACTGTTACTAGTTAATATACTACCACTAATACTGTTACTAGTTAATATACTACCACTAACACTGTTACTAGTTAATATACTACCACTAACACTGTTACTAGTTAATATACTACCACTAATACTGTTACTAGTTAATATACTACGACTAACACTGTTACTAGTTAATATACTACCACTAGTACTGTTACTAGTTAATATACTACCACTAACACTGTTACTAGTTAATATACTACCACTAACACTGTTACTTGTTAATATACTACCACTAACACTGTTACTAGTAAATATACTACCACTAACACTGTTACTAGTTAATATACTACCACTAACACTGTTACTAGTTAATATACTACCACTAACACTGTTACTAGTTAATATACTACCACTAACACTGTTACTAGTTAATATACTACCACTAATACTGTTACTAGTTAATATACTACCACTAACACTGTTACTAGTTAATATACTACCACTAACACTGTTACTAGTTAATATACTACCACTAACACTGTTACTAGTTAATATACTACCACTAACACTGTTACTAGTTAATATACTACCACTAACACTGTTACTAGTTAATATACTACCACTAACACTGTTACTAGTTAATATACTACCACTAACACTGTTACTAGTTAATATACTACCACTAACACTGTTACTAGTTAATATACTACCACTAACACTGTTACTAGTTAATATACTACCACTAACACTGTTACTAGTTAATATACTACCACTAACACTGTTACTAGTTAATATACTACCACTAACACTGTTACTAGTTAATATACTACCACTAACACTGTTACTAGTTAATATACTACCACTAGTACTGTTACTAGTTAATATACTACCACTAGTACTGTTACTAGTTAATATACTACCACTAACACTGTTACTAGTTAATATACTACCACTAACACTGTTACTAGTTAATATACTACCACTAACACTGTTACTAGTTAATATACTACCACTAATACTGTTACTAGTTAATATACTACCACTAACACTGTTACTAGTTAATATACTACCACTAACACTGTTACTAGTTAATATACTACCACTAATACTGTTACTAGTTAATATACTACCACTAACACTGTTACTAGTTAATATACTACCACTAATACTGTTACTAGTTAATATACTACCACTAACACTGTTACTAGTTAATATACTACCACTAACACTGTTACTAGTTAATATACTACCACTAATACTGTTACTAGTTAATATACTACCACTAACACTGTTACTAGTTAATATACTACCACTAATACTATTACTAGTTAATATACTACCACTAATACTATTACTACTGCACACTCTCTCACCCTCGTATAATTCTGTCTCTCTCTCTCTCTCACCCTCGTATAATTCATTCTTTCTCACACGCACACATCCTCCTATAATCCTCTCTCACCCTCCTATAATTCTCTCTCTCACCCTCCTATAATTCTCTCTCACCCTCCTATAATTCTCTCTTACCCTCCTATAATTCTCCCACCCTCCTATAATTCTCTCTCACCCTCCTATAATTCTCTCTTACCCTCCTATAATTCTCCCACCCTCCTATAATCCTCTCTCACCCTCCTATAATTCTCTCACCCTCCTATAATTCTCTCTCACCCTCCTATAATTCTCTCTTACCCTCCTATAATTCTCCCACCCTCCTATAATTCTCTCTCCCACCCTCCTATAATTCTCTCCCACCCTCCTGTAATTCTCTCTCTCACCCTCCTATAATTCTCTCACCCTCCTATAATTCTCTCTCTCAGCCTCCTATAATTCTCTCTCTCAGCCTCCTATAATTCTCTCTCTCATCCTCGTATAATTCTCTCACCCTCGTATAATTCTCTCTCTCACCCTCGTATAATTCTCTCTCTCACCCTCGTATAATTCTCTCTCTCACCCTCGTATAATTCTCTCTCTCACCCTCGTATAATTCTCTCTCTCACCCTCGTATAATTCTCTCTCACCCTCCTATAATTCTCTCACACCCTCCTATAATTCTCTCTCACCCTCGTATAATTCATTCTCTCTCTCACACCCTCCTATAATTCTCTCACACCCTCCTATAATTCTCTCACACCCTCCTATAATTCTCTCTCACCCTCCTATAATTCTCTCTCACCCTCGTATAATTCATTCTCTCTCTCACACCCTCCTATAATTCTCTCTCACCCTCGTATAATTCATTCTCTCTCTCACACCCTCCTATAATTCTCTCTCACCCTCCTATAATTCTCTCTCACCCTCCTATAATTCTCTCACACCCTCCTATAATTCTCTCACACCCTCCTATAATTCTCTCTCACCCTCGTATAATTCTCTCTCTCACCCTCGTATAATTCTCTCTCTCACCCTCGTATAATTCTCTCTCTCACCCTCGTATAATTCTCTCTCACCCTCCTATAATTCTCTCTCACCCTCCTATAATTCTCTCTCACCCTCGTATAATTCATTCTCTCTCTCACACCCTCCTATAATTCTCTCACACACACCCTCCTATAATTCTCTCACACACACCCTCCTATAATTCTCTCACACACACCCTCCTATAATTCTCTCACACACACCCTCCTATAATTCTCTCACACACACCCTCCTATAATTCTCTCTCTCACCCTCGTATAATTCTCTCTCTCACCCTCGTATAATTCATTCTCTCACACACACCCTCCTATAATTCTCTCTCTCACCCTCGTATAATTCATTCTCTCTCTCACACCCTCCTATAATTCTCTCACACACACCCTCCTTTAATTCTCTCACACACACCCTCGTATAATTCTCTCTCTCACCCTCGTATAATTCTCTCTCTCACCCTCGTATAATTCTCTCTCTCACCCTCGTATAATTCTCTCTCTCACCCTCGTATAATTCTCTCTCTCACCCTCGTATAATTCTCTCTCTCACCCTCGTATAATTCTCTCTCTCACCCTCGTATAATTCTCTCTCTCACCCTCGTATAATTCTCTCTCTCACCCTCGTATAATTCTCTCTCTCACCCTCGTATAATTCTCTCACCCTCCTATAATTCTCTCACCCTCCTATAATT
>NC_091296.1:2169017-2191517 GCF_038502225.1 Cherax quadricarinatus | reverse complement strand
GGTATTCTCTGATCCATTGCAGTGCCCTTCCTGTTATATGCGCCTGATGCTCTAGCTTCTGCACTAATCTCTTGTGAGGAACTGTGTCAAAGGCCTTCTTGCAGTCCAAGAAGATGCAATCAACCCACCCCTCTCTCTCTTGTCTTACTTCTGTTATTTTATCATAAAACTCCAGAAGGTTTGTGACACAGGATTTGCCTTCCGTGAATCCGTGCTGGTTGGCATTTATACTCCTGTTCCGTTCCAGGTGCTCCACCACTCTCCTCCTGATAATCTTCTCCATAATTTTGCATACTATACACGTCAATGACACAGGTCTATAGTTTAGTGCCTCTTTTCTGTCTCCTTTTTTAAAAATGTATGTGTGTATGTGTGTGTGTGTGTGTGTGTGTGTGTGTGTGTGTGTGTGTGTGTGTGTGTGTGTGTGTGTGTGTGTATTTCCCAGAATATTACTAAGAAATACTTAGAAATGTTAGCAAAATATTACCTGGGAATATTAACAAGGAATATCAACCACGGACCGAGAATCACGGACCACGAGACCGAAACCAAAGACCAAGAATCACGAACCAGGAACTAAGGACCAGTAAACAAGAACCAAGAGTCACGGACCGGGACATCGCCAAGACTCAACGTACATCTGTATCCCGGGATTTCAAAGGGATTTACCAAGAGGGATTAACACAAACAAATCACTTTACACGATTGTCAAATTTTTTTTTTAATTTGGGACGAGTTATTGTGGGTTTTTTGTGGGTCAAAATTTTTTAAAAATCTCGAATGAATTACGTATGATATATACCCCTTCCTTCTTCCCTCCCTCCTACCTCCTTCTCTCCCTCCTTCCCTCCCTCCCTCCCTTCCTTGATCGCCCTGGTCACTGTGACTCTGGCAGTTGAAGGAAATGAACCTGTCTTGCCCTTTCACCCTCTTACTCCCTTCCTCTTTACCTAGGGAGGGAGGATACGTGTCACCTCTCCCTCACAATGCCTGTTGGTCACATCTACACCTGACACTCTGACCTCTGGCAGGTGTCTGGTGCTGAAAACATTTCTGGATCTCTCTCTTTTAATGTGTGTGTGTACTCACCTAGTTGAGGTTGCGGTTGTGTGTGTGCGTGTATGTGTGTGTGTGTGTGTGTGTGTATGTGTGTGTGTGAACCCAGGAGCATCCCTCTAGGCTGGAATGTTACTGTACACTAAGGGCCCCTCCTAAAAGCAGGCGAAAATTGCATATCTTGAGAATATGCAAAGAATTTTCACTTTGCGTATAAATGTAGTCAGACACTTTCATTACTGGGAACGGCTGAAGTCCCTTGACCTGTACTCCCTGGAACGCAGGCGAGAAAGATACGCCATAATCTACACCTGGAAAATCCTAGAGGGACTAGTCCCAAATCTGCACACAGAAATCAGTCCTTACGAAAGCAGACTCGGCAGACGGTGCAATATACCCCAATGAAAAGAAGGGGCGCTATGAGTACGCTGAGAGAGAACACAATAAGTGTCAGGGGCTTAAGACTGCTCAACTGCCTCCCAACATACATAAGGGGGATTACCGACAGACGTGTGACTGCCTTCAGGAAGGCACTGGACATGCACCTAAAATCAGTACCTGATCAGTCAGGCTGTGGTTCGTACGTCGGTTTACGTGCAGCCAGCAGTAACAGCCTGGCTGATCAGGCCCTGATCCATCATGAGGCCTGGTCATGGACCTAGCTGCAGGGGCGCTGACTCCCCAGGAACACCCTCCAGATAGACTCCAGGTGGCTGAGAAGCCTGATAAGAGTATCCCAGCTCCAGGACCCACTAACGAACGCTGGGTAGTGAAGATCAACACTGTGTCTCGGGTGCTGGATAAGAATCACTGCTGGAGGTTCACTGGCCGGACGACACACAGGAAGAGAAGAATGCTCCGTCTGTGTTGTCTCGAAGTGACCTCTGCCTTTTAACCTGGCTGCCAGTCTAGCTTCATTAAGAAACTGTCGTACGCCTTCAGAGTTGTCGTACGATGTAATATCTTAGGCTGACTCTAGTACTTTGTGGGAAGGTACAAGGCATCAAGATTACCTAGTACAAGGCATCAAGGTTACCTAGTACAAGGCATCAAGGTTACCTAGTACAAGGCATCAAGGTCTTCTAGTACAAGGCATCAAGGTCTTCTAGTACAAGGCATCAAGGTTACCTTGTACAAGGCATCAAGGTTACCTAGTACAAGGCATCAAGGTTACCTTGTACAAGGCATCAAGGTAACCTAGTACAAGGCATCAAGGTCTAGTACAAGGCATCAAGGTCTTCTAGTACAAGGCATCAAGGTTACCTAGTACAAGGCATCAAGGTCTTCTAGTACAAGGCATCAAGGTTACCTAGTACAAGGCATCAAGGTCTTCTAGTACAAGGCATCAAGGTTACCTAGTACAAGGCATCAAGGTCTTCTAGTACAAGGCATCAAGGTCTTCTAGTACAATGCATCAAGGTTACCTAGTACAAGGCATCAAGGTCTTCTAGTACAAGGCATGAAGGTTACCTAGTACAAGGCATCAAGGTCTTCTAGTGCAAGGCATGAAGGTTACCTAGTACAAGGCATCAAGATTACCTAGTACAAGGCATCAAGGTCTTCTAGTGCAAGGCATGAAGGTTACCTAGTACAAGGCATCAAGGTCTTGTAGTGCAAGGCATGAAGGTTACCTAGTACAAGGCATCAAGGTCTTCTAGTGCAAGGCATGAAGGTTACCTAGTACAAGGCATCAAGGTCTTCTAGTACAAGGCATCAAGGTTACCTAGTACAAGGCATGAAGGTTACCTAGTACAAGGCATCAAGAACATCTGGATGACATACAGTCCTTCTTCAATCATCCGGTTTGATCTCGACAACTAACTCGGTGACACCGGTTCCGAGAGTTGATCCAAGCAGGATGCTCTCATTGCTTGATGCAGAGATTGATGCAATGGCTGATGCAGTGTTTAATGCAGTTAATGATGCATTGCCTTGATGCAGTGCTTGATGCACGTGCAAGTACACAACACACTATCATCTGCTTCTCACACTGAATGAGAACTACACACCCGGGTGTATAAACTCCCGCGTCCCAGGACCGTCCATGTGTCATCACGTGACTAAGACACCTTGGAAGGCAGTGCCAGGGTGCCATCAACCAGAAACAAGCTGATGAATTAGACATATGTGGGGTATCTTTATTGTGGAAACGTTTCGCCATACAGTGGCTTCGTCAGTCAAATACAGAGAAGAAGGGTGAAGATCAGAAAGAGTGTCCGAGGTAATCAGTCCCTCTGGAGGTCAATGTAATCAGTCCCTCAACATGGAGGTCGATGTAATCAGTCCCTCAGCCTGGAGGTGGATGTAATCAGTCCCTCAGCCTGGAGGTGGATGTAATCAGTCCCTCAGCCTGGAGGTTGATGTAATCAGTCCCTCAACATGGAGGTGGATGTAATCAGTCCCTCAACATGGAGGTGGATGTAATCAGTCCCTCAGCCTGGAGGTGGATGTAATCAGTCCCTCAGCCTGGAGGTTGATGTAATCAGTCCCTCTGCCTGGAGGTCGATGTAATCAGTCCCTCAGCCTGGAGGTCGATGTAATCAGTCCCTCAGCCTGGAGGTCGATGTAATCAGTCCCTCAACCTGGAGGTCGATGTAATCAGTCCCTCTGCCTGGAGGTCGATGTAATCAGTCCCTCAGCCTGGAGGTCGATGTAATCAGTCCCTCTGCCTGGAGGTCGATGTAATCAGTCCCTCAGCCTGGAGGTCGATGTAATCAGTCCCTCAGCCTGGAGGTCGATGTAATCAGTCCCTCAGCCTGGAGGTCGATGTAATCAGTCCCTCAGCCTGGAGGTGGATGTAATCAGTCCCTCAGCCTGGAGGTGGATGTAATCAGTCCCTCAGCCTGGAGGTCGATGTAATCAGTCCCTCAGCCTGGAGGTCGATGTAATCAGTCCCTCAGCCTGGAGGTCGATGTAATCAGTCCCTCTGCCTGGAGGTCGATGTAATCAGTCCCTCTGCCTGGAGGTCGATGTAATCAGTCCCTCAGCCTGGAGGTCGATGTAATCAGTCCCTCTGCCTGGAGGTCGATGTAATCAGTCCCTCAGCCTGGAGGTGGATGTAATCAGTCCCTCAGCCTGGAGGTGGATGTAATCAGTCCCTCAGCCTGGAGGTGGATGTAATCAGTCCCTCAGCCTGGAGGTCGATGTAATCAGTCCCTCAGCCTGGAGGTCGATGTAATCAGTCCCTCTGCCTGGAGGTCGATGTAATCAGTCCCTCTGCCTGGAGGTCGATGTAATCAGTCCCTCTGCCTGGAGGTCGATGTAATCAGTCCCTCAGCCTGGAGGTCGATGTAATCAGTCCCTCAGCCTGGAGGTCGATGTAATCAGTCCCTCCGATGTACTCAGTACCATTCGTCTACATGACTAAGATATTTAGCCCGTAGCTAGGTTGGTAGCGCACTCAGCTCACAAACTAAGGTCCGTGATTCGATCCCTCGTACGCATGAAAATATTCGGACACGTTTCCTTAAGACACCTGATGTCCACGTTCACCTAGCAGTCAGTAGGTGCATGAGTGTTAGCCGACTGGTGTGGGTGGCATCCTGGGGGACAAAATTAACCTAATTTGCGGCAAATGCTCTGCATAACAAGTGAATTTCTATATATCAGTATGTCACTGATGTGAACTATGGTCTGTAGAAGTTGTATCATGTACTGGTAGGAATAAAGATTATTATTATGTGTTTGTAGTGGTATATGTATGAATATATGTATATAAACATACATGTGTATACTCAGTAATAATCCACATGGAGACATAAACTCAGGAGACTGATCTCTGTGTTTCGACCCCCTTCTGCGATCCTCCTCTGCTAAAGAGGATCCCAGGAGGATCGAAACAAGACGATCAATCAACCTCCTCAGTTTCTGTCTCTGAGTTATTTACACTTTAGTTATTCATAAATATGTATGTATGAGTACATGGACATGTTAATGAGGAAGTCTGAGAGCGAGAGAGAGAGAGAGAGAGAGAGAGAGAGAGAGAGAGAGAGAGAGAGAGAGAGAGGACAGTTCGTAGCTTGTAAATAAGTTAGGAACCTTAACCTAACTTTGTAAAACCCTTTGTAAGAGAGAGAGAGAGAGAGAGAGAGAGAGAGAGAGAGAGAGAGAGAGAGAGAGAGAGAGAGAGAGAGAGAGAGAGAGAGAGAGAGAGAGAGAGAGAGAGAGAGAGAAAATCACTTGATCCAGTAACATCAGCAGGTGTTGGTGACAAGCAAGGTTCCCACAGTCCAGTTTTATCATCCAATTACCTTTCTACACTCGATCTTGCTGCACCACCACCACCACCAATTACTCCCTCAACACACACACACTACCACCACATAATTGGTCACACACCTGCCTCTCCGACACCTGCACCACCCCTCCCTCACAGCCTCACATGCATCTCTCTACGACCCTGTACGACCCATGCATTGCAGGGTCGCGAGGTCACCCCCCTTCCCCAGAAACTACCTTAACAGATGGTTGCTACCTTAGTCGTAGCGCCCGTGGCTCACACCCGAAGGAATCGGGTTTGATCCTGGGGGCGGGTGCAGGCAGCTAGGTGCGTTACTATACCCCCTGGGTGCTAGGTGACTTGTATGGGTGACATCCTGGGGGAAAGAGGATCCCACCCTCGTTCAACTAAGTTTCGCCCCCCTTCTGTATGGACGAACACACGGGGGAGATCGAGTAATGCTTGGTTTGAAGCCTGTCGACTACATGATATTCAATCGGGGCGCATTTCACCCGTTCACTGATGTCGGGATTAATGTAAACTGTGTTTATATATACACACTTCTAGGTGTATATGTACTGAGATGTACATACACCTCTCTCAGTTTATATACTCTGAGAAATATTCACCTCAGTGAGATATACACACATCTTAGTTTATATACTCTGAGATATACACACATCTCGGTGTATGTACACTGAGATACACTCACCTCTTGGTATATATATTCTGAAAGACATGTACCCCTCGGTGTGTATAAATTGAATCATATACACTTCACAATGTATATACGATGTGATATACACACCGCTCAGTGTATATGTTTATACTGCATGTGTATGAATGTTTGGAATGTTTTGGAGCAGTGGTATCCTTTATCTAGCCAGGTATCCCCGTGGGATACCTTTATCTAGCCAGTTATCTCCAAGGGATACCTTTATCTAGCCAGGTATCCCCGTGGAATACCTATATCTAGCCAGGTATTCAAAAGGGATACCTTTATCTACTCAGGTATCCCCAAGGGATACCTTTAATTTAAAAACAAAACAGACTGCATTCATCCTCCAAGATTCTCGTCCATAACTCGAGCACACCTCGCCCGACAGTCTTCAAACTTTCAACGTCGGCGTACAGTACACAGAACAAGGTTCGTGTAAAAACACAAAATTTCAATAACTATCTTTAAGAGATAACTAGCAAAAGCCTCTTCTGTTTGGCCTCAAATCTGCTCCAGAAAATACGTGAAATATCCGCGTCTGCTGAGGTAGAAGGGGCTGGGCTTGAGGGGTATAGGGATACCTTTCTAAGATTATCCTGGTGTGGTGGGGTCGATGTCCCCCACGGCGAGGTCCTAGACCAGGCCTCCTGGAGACCAGAGTTTGGTGTACACGGCTGTATTTTCAACTTAAAGACCAGGAAGTAACCCTCCGGGAATTTGTGGCTCAGATTATGTTTATATGTCGTGAGTGTGGCCAGTAAACTCTCTCTTTCTCTCACTTTCTCTCCGTTACACACACTGTCAGTTTCTCTGTCTGTCTGTCTCTCTCTGTCTCTCTCTCTCTTTGTCTCTCTGTCGCTGTTATACACACTGTCTCTCTGTCACCCTCACACACACACACTCTCTCTCTCTGTTAAACACTGTCTTTCTCTGTCACTTTCTCTCTCTCTCTCTCTCTCTCTCTCTCTCCCTCTCTCTCTCTCTCATCATCCCTCCCCTCCCTACCTCCATCCTTCCCCTCCTCCTGGAGGATGTGGTCGTTCCCCCTCCCCTACCCCCCTCAACAGGCCGCTGCGCCCATACCAACAAATTAATTACCCCTTACTAGCTAGTTCAATCATAAATTGCTAAGAGGGGGGGGAAGCAAGAGGGGGGAGAGAGGGGACATCAAGAGGGAAGAGAGGGGGGAAAGAAAGAGGGAAGGGGGGGTTACCAAAACAGCAGAGACAAAGACGGAGAGAGAGAAGAGAGAGAGGGGAAAGACTGGATAGCAGGAAGGGTGAGAAGATAGATAGATAGATGGGCGGATAGACAGAGAGGGAGAGAGATAATAATGGTGATGGAAAAACAGGGTTTGGAGCACGATGGTAAATGAAAGAACAAGAGATAATTACCAAGAACCAGCCACACTGCCAGCCACACTACCAGCCACACTGCCAGCCACACTGCCAGCCACACTACCAGCCACACTACCAGCCACACTGCCAGCCACACTGCCAGCCACACTACCAGCCACACTGCCAGCCACACTACCAGCCACACTGCCAGCCACACTGCCAGCCACACTACCAGCCACACTACCAGCCACACTGCCAGCCACACTGCCAGCCACACTGCCAGCCACACTGCCAGCCACACTGCCAGCCACACTGCCAGCCACACTACCAGCCACACTACCAGCCACACTGCCAGCCACACTACCAGCCACACTGCCAGCCACACTGCCAGCCACACTACCAGCCACACTACCAGCCACACTGCCAGCCACACTGCCAACCACACTGCCAGCCACACTACCAGCCACACTGCCAGCCACACTGCCAGCCACACTACCAGCCACACTGCCAGCCACACTGCCAGCCACACTACCAGCCACACTGCCAGCCACACTGCCAGCCACACTGCCAGCCACACTGCTAGCCACACTGCCAGCCACACTTCGAGCCACACTGCCAGCCACACTGCCAGCCACACTGCCAGCCACACTGCCAGCCACACTGCCAGCCACACTGATAGCCACACTACCAGCCACACTGCCAGCCACACTGCCAGCCACACTACCAGCCACACTACCAGCCACACTACCAGCCACACTGCCAGCCACACTGCCAGCCACACTACCAGCCACACTGCCAGCCACACTGCCAGCCACACTACCAGCCACACTGCCAGCCACACTGCCAGCCACACTACCAGCCACACTGCCAGCCACACTGCCAGCCACACTGCCAGCCACACTGCCAGCCACACTGCCAGCCACACTACCAGCCACACTGCCAGCCACACTACCAGCCACACTGCCAGCCACACTGCCAGCCACACTACCAGCTACACTGCCAGCCACACTGCCAGCCACACTACCAGCCACACTGCCAGCCACACTTCCAGCCTCACTACCAGCCAGACTACCAGCCAGACTACCAGCCAGACTACCAGCCAGACTACCAGCCTCACCACCAGCCACACTACCAGCCACACTACCAGCCACACTTCCAGCCACACTTCCAGCCACACTACCAGCCACACTTCCAGCCTCACTTCCAGCCACACTACCAGCCACACTACCAGCCACACTACCAGCCACACTACCAGCCACACTGCAAGCAACACTGCAAGCCACACTGCATGCCACACTGCAAGCCACACTGCAAGCAACACTGCAAGCCACACTGCATGCCACACTGCAAGCAACACTGCAAGCAACACTGCATGCAACACTGCATGCCACACTGCAAGCAACACTGCAAGCAACACTGCAAGCAACACTGCAAGCCACACTGCATGCCACACTGCAAGCAACACTGCAAGCCACACTGCAAGCAACACTGCAAGCCACACTACCAGCCACACTGCCAGCCACACTACCAGCCACACTGCCAGCCACACTACCAGCCACACTGCCAGCCACACTGCCAGCCACACTACCAGCCACACTGCCAGCCACACTGCCAGCCACACTACCAGCCACACGGCCAGCCACACTACCAGCCACACTGCCAGCCACACTACCAGTTACACTACCAGCCACACTGCCATCCACACTACCAGTTACACTACCAGCCACACTGCCAGCCACACTATCAGTTACACTACCAACCACACTACCAGTTACACTATCAACCACACTACCAGTTACACTATCAACCACACTACCAGTTACACTATCAACCACACTACAAGTTACACTATCAACCACACTACCAGTTACACTATCAACCACACTACCAGCTACACTACCAACCACACTACCAGTTACACTACCAACCACACTACCAGTTGCACTATCAACCACACTACCAGTTACACTATCAATCACACTACCAGCTACACTACCAACCACACTACCAGATACAATACCAACCACACTACCAGCTACACTACCAACCACACTACCAGTAACAGCCTAGTTGATCAGGCCCTGATCCATCGGGAGGCCTGGTCGTGGACCGGGCCGCGGGGGCGTTGATCCCCGGAATAACCTCCAGGTAACCAGTTACACTACCAACCACACTACCAGTTACACTACCAACCACACTACCAGTTACACTACCAACCACACTACCAGTTACACTACCAACCACACTACCAGTTACACTACCAGCCACACTACCAGCTACACTACCAACCACACTACCAGTTACACTACCAACCGCATTACCAGTTACACTACCAACCACACTACCAGTTACACTACCAACCACACTACCAGCTACACAACCAACCACACTACCAGTTACACTACCAACCACACTACCAGTTACACTACCAACCACACTACCAGTTACACTACCAACCACACTACCAGCTACAATACCAACCACACTACCAGTTACACTACCAACCACACTACCAGTTACACTACCAACCACACTACCAGTTACACTACCAACCACACTACCAGCTACAATACCAACCACACTACCAGTTACACTACCAACCACACTACCAGCTACACTACCAACCACACTACCAGCTACACTACCAACTACACTACCAGCTACAATACCAACCACACTACCAGTTACACTACCAACCACACTACCAGCTACAATACCAACCACACTACCAGTTACACTACCAACCACACTACCAGCTACACTACCAACCACACTACCAGTTACACTACCAACTACACTACCAGCTACAATACCAACCACACTACCAGTTACACTACCAACCACACTACCAGCTACACTACCAACCACACTACCAGCTACACTACCAACCACACTACCAGTTACACTACCAACCACACTACCAGCTACACTACCAACCACACTACCAGCTACACTACCAACTACACTATCAGCTACAATACCAACCACACTACCAGTTACACTACCACCCACACTACCAGTTACACTACCACCCACACTACCAGTTACACTACCAACCACACTACCAGCTACACTACCAACCACACTACCAGTTACACTACCAACTACACTACCAGTTACACTACCAACCACACTACCAGTTACACTACCACCCACACTACCAGTTACACTACCACCCACACTACCAGTTACACTACCAACCACACTACCAGCTACAATACCAACCACACTACCAGTTACACTACCACCCACACTACCAGTTACACTACCAACCACACTACCAGCTACAATACCAACCACACTACCAGTTACACTACCAACCACACGACCAGCTACAATACCAACCACACTACCAGTTACACTACCAACCACACTACCAGTTACACTACCAACCACACTACCAGTTACACTACCACCCACACTACCAGTTACACTACCAACCATATTACCAGCTACACAACCAACCACACTACCAGTTACACTACCACCCACACTACCAGTTACACTACCAACCACACTACCAGTTACACTACCAACCACACTGCCAGCCACACAACCAACCACACTACCAGTTACACTACCAACCACTCTACCAGTTACACTACCAACCACACTACCAGCCACACTACCAACCACACTGCCAGCCACACAATCAACCATACTAGCAGTTACACTACCAACCACACTACCAGTTACACTACCAACCACACTACCAGTTACACTACCAACCACACTACCAGTTACACTACCAATCACACTACCAGTTACACTACCAACCACACTACCAGTTACACTACCAACCACACTACCAGCTACACTACCAACCACACAACCAACCACACAACCAACCACACTACCAGTTGCACTACCAACCACACTACCAGCTACACTACCAACCACACTACCAGCTACACTACAAACCACACTACAAGCCACACTATCAGCCACACAATCAGTTACACTACCAACCACACTACCAGTTACACTACCAACCACACAACCAACCACACTACCAGTTACACTACCAACCACACAAGGAACATCAAGTGATGCTCCAGCAAGGAACAAGGAACATCAAGTGATGCTCCAGCAAGGAACAAGGAACATCAAGTGATGCTCCAGCAAGGAACAAGGAACATTAAGTGATGCTCCAACAAGGAACAAGGAACATCAAGTGATGCTCCAGCAAGGAACAAGGAACATTAAGTGATGCTCCAGCAAGGAACAAGAAACATCAAGTGATGCTCCAACAAGGAACAAGGAACATTAAGTGATGCTCCAGCAAGGAACAAGGAACATCAAGTGATGCTCCAGCAAGGAACAAGGAACATCAAGTGATGCTCCAGCAAGGAACAAGGAACATCAAGTGATGCTCCAGCAAGGAACAAGGAACATCAAGTGATGCTCCAGCAAGGAACAAGGAACATCAAGTGATGCTCCAGCAAGGAACAAGGAACATTAAGTGATGCTTCAGCAAGGAACAAGGAACATCAAGTGATGCTCCAGCAAGGAACAAGGAACATCAAGTGATGCTCCAGCAAGGAACAAGGAACATCAAGTGATGCTCCAGCAAGGAACAAGGAACATCAAGTGATGCTCCAGCAAGGAACAAGAAACATCAAGTGATGCTCCAACAAGGAACAAGGAACATCAAGTGATGCTCCAGCAAGGAACAAGGAACAAGGAACATCAAGTGATGCTCCAGCAAGGAACAAGGAACAAGGAACATCAAGTGATGCTCCAGCAAGGAACAAGGAACAAGGAACATCAAGTGATGCTCCAGCAAGGAACAAGGAACATCAAGTGATGCTCCAACAAGGAACAAGGAACATCAAGTGATGCTCCAGCAAGGAACAAGGAACAAGGAACATCAAGTGATGCTCCAGCAAGGAACAAGGAACATTAAGTGATGCTCCAGCAAGGAACAAGAAACATCAAGTGATGCTCCAGCAAGGAACAAGGAACATTAAGTGATGCTCCAGCAAGGAACAAGGAACATTAAGTGA
The DNA here is from genome assembly GCF_038502225.1 of Cherax quadricarinatus. Taxonomy (NCBI): domain Eukaryota; kingdom Metazoa; phylum Arthropoda; class Malacostraca; order Decapoda; family Parastacidae; genus Cherax; species Cherax quadricarinatus. The sequence goes on along the minus strand of NC_091296.1, from coordinate 2,179,181 downwards.
TGCTCCAGCAAGGAACAAGAAACATCAAGTGATGCTCCAGCAAGGAACAAGGAACATCAAGTGATGCTCCAGCAAGGAACAAGGAACATCAAGTGATGCTCCAGCAAGGAACAAGGAACATTAAGTGATGCTCCAGCAAGGAACAAGAAACATCAAGTGATGCTCCAGCAAGGAACAAGGAACATTAAGTGATGCTCCAGCAAGGAACAAGGAACATTAAGTGATGCTCCAGCAAGGAACAAGAAACATCAAGTGATGCTCCAGCAAGGAACAAGGAACATCAAGTGATGCTCCAGCAAGGAACAAGGAACATTAAGTGATGCTCCAGCAAGGAACAAGGAACATTAAGTGATGCTCCAACAAGGAACAAGGAACATCAAGTGATGCTCCAGCAAGGAACAAGGAACATTAAGTGATGCTCCAGCAAGGAACAAGAAACATCAAGTGATGCTCCAACAAGGAACAAGGAACATTAAGTGATGCTCCAGCAAGGAACAAGGAACATTAAGTGATGCTCCAGCAAGGAACAAGAAACATCAAGTGATGCTCCAACAAGGAACAAGGAACATTAAGTGATGCTCCAGCAAGGAACAAGGAACATCAAGTGATGCTCCAACAAGGAACAAGGAACATCAAGTGACGCTCCAGCAAGGAACAAGGAACATTAAGTGATGCTCCAGCAAGGAACAAGGAACATTAATAAGTTTGTACAGGGTGATTTACCAACTGCCACACAAGTTATGCTACTTAATGATTGACGCACCAGGCAGACAGACAAGTAGATGGGCTGCCAGGCTGACAGACAGACAGGCAGGCAGACAATCAAGCAGGCAGACAGGCAGGCAGACAGGCAGGCAGGAAGACAGGCAGGCAGGCAGGCAGACAGGCAGGCAGACAGGCAGACAGGCAGGCAGGCAGACAGGCAGGCAGACAGGTAGACAGGCAGGCAGGAAGACAGGCAGGCAGGCAGGCAGACAGGCAGGCAGACAGGCAGGTAGACAGGCAGGCAGACAGGCAGGCAGGCAGACAGGCAGGCAGACAGGCAGGCAGACAGGCAGGCAGGTAGACAGGCAGGCAGACAGGCAGGCAGACAGGCAGGCAGGCAGACAGACAGGCAGACAGGCAGGCAGGCAGACAGGCAGGCAGACAGGCAGGCAGACAGACAGGCAGGTAGACAGGCAGGCAGACAGGCAGGCAGGCAGACAGGCAGGCAGACAGGCAGGCAGACAGGCAGGCAGGTAGACAGGCAGGCAGACAGGCAGGCAGACAGGCAGGCAGGCAGACAGACAGGCAGACAGGCAGGCAGGCAGACAGGCAGGCAGACAGGCAGGCAGACAGACAGGCAGGTAGACAGGCAGGCAGGAAGACAGGCAGGCAGGCAGGCAGACAGGCAGGCAGACAGGCAGGCAGGCATACAGGCAGGCAGACAGGCAGGCAGGCAGACAGGCAGGCAGACAGACAGGCAGGTAGACAGGCAGGCAGACAGGCAGGCAGGCAGACAGGCAGACAGGCAGGCAGACAGGCAGGCAGACAAGCAGGTAGACAGGCAGGCAGACAGGCTGACAGACAGACAGGCAGTCAGACAGGCAGGCAGATAGGCAGGCAGACAGGCAGACAGGCAGGCAGGTATGGCAGTACGTTATTATTTTATTCACAGTTCATCACACATCTATCACGTGCTTTCCACCAGTGAACTAACAATTCAGAGCACAGCAGTTCAGGGCCCCCCACTGATGGTCTTATAAACTAGTTCATCCTGCCAGTCACCCATGTGCCGGCTACTTCAGCCAAGGTGATGTTACTCCTGTCCACCTGGCTGGCTGGTTGACACACTCCTAGAGTCACTGGTCGTCACCAGTTACTCTCACCTCTACCATTTCAATCTGGCTTCTTCTCTCATCATTGATATTGTACATAGTGTATATATATATATATATATATATATATATATATATATATATATATATATATATATATATATATATATATATATATATATATATATATATATATATATATACCTGGGTTCGTAATAGGCAAGCAGACGGGAAGACAAGCAACTAGAGAGAGAAAGAGACATGGAGTGTAAGAGAGAAATGCGCAGTAAAGGAGGGAGTGAGGGAGGCTAGTGAGGGAGGCTAGTGAGGGAGGCTAGTGAGGTATTAGGCTAGTGATGGAGACTAGTGAGGGAGGCTAGTGAGGGAGGCTAGTGAGGGAGGCTAGTGAGGGAGGCTAGTGAGGGAGGCTAGTGAGGGATGCAGGGTAGTAAGGGAGGGTAGTGAGGGAGGAAGGGTAGTGAGGGAAGGAGGGTAGTAATGGAGGGTGGTGAGGGATGGAGTGTAGTAAGGGAGGGTAGTGAGGGAGGGAGGGAAGTATGGGAGGGTAGTAAAGGAGGAAGGGTAGTAAGGGAGGGTAGTGAGGGAGAGAGGGTAGTAAAGGAGGGAGGGTAGTAAAGGAGGGTAGTAAGGGAGGGTAGTAAAGGAGGGTAGTAAGGGAGGGTAGAGAGGGAGGAAGGGAAGTAAGGGAGGGAGGGTAGTAAGAAAGGGCAGTGAGGGAGTTAGGGTAGTAAGGGAGGGTAGTGAGGGAGGAAGGGTAGTAAGGGAAGGAGGGTAGTAATGGAGGGTAGTGAGGGAGGGAGGGTAGTAAGGGAGGGTAGTGAGCGAGGGAGGGAAGTCTGGGAGGGTAGTGAGGGAGGAAGTGTAGTAAGGGAGGGTAGTGAGGGAGGGTAGTAAGGGAGGGTAGTGAAGGAGGGTAGTGAAAGAGGGAGGGAAGTAAGGGAGGGATGGTAGTGAGGGAGGGAGGATAGTAAGCGAGGGTAGTAAGGGAAGCAGGGTAGTGAGAGAGGGAGGATAGTAAGGGAGGGATGGTAGTGAGGGAGGAAGGATAGTGAGGGAGGGAGGATAGTAAGGGAGGGTAGTGAGGGAGGGAGGGTAGTAAGGAGGGAGGGTAGTAAGGAGGAAGGGTAGTAAGGAGGAAGGGTAGTAAGGAGGAAGGGTAGTAAGGAGGAAGGGTAGTAAGGAGGAAGGGTAGTAAGGAGGAAGGGTAGTAAGGAGGAAGGGTAGTAAGGAGGAAGGGTAGTAAGGTAGGGTAATGGGGGACTAAGGGTAGTAAGGGAGGATAATGAGGGAGGGAGGGTACTAAGGGAGGGTAGTGTGGGACTAAGGGTAGTAAGGGAGGGTAGTGTGGGACTAAGGGTAGTAAGGGAGGATAGTGAGGGAGGGAGGGTACTAAGCGAGGGTAGTGTGGGACTAAGGGTAGTAAGGGAGGGTAGTGTGGGACTAAGGGTAGTAAGGGAGGATAGTGAGGGAGGGAGGGTACTAAGGGAGGGTAGTGTGGGACTAAGGGTAGTAAGGGAGGGAAGTGCGGGACTAAGGGTAGCAAGGGAGGGTAGTGTGGGACTAAGGGTAGTAAGGGAGGATAGTGAGGGAGAGAGGGTACTAAGGGAGGGTAGTGTGGGACTAAGGGTAGTAAGAGAGGGTAGTGTGGGACTAAGGGTAGTAAGGGAGGATAGTGAGGGAGGGAGGGTACTAAGGGAGGGTAGTGTGGGACTAAGGGTAGTAAGGGAGGGAAGTGCGGGACTAAGGGTAGCAAGGGAGGGTAGTGTGGGACTAAGGGTAGTAAGGGAGGATAGTGAGGGAGGGAGGGTAGTAAGGTAGGGTAGTGCGGGACTAAGGGTAGTAAGGGAGGGTAGTGAGGGAGGGAGGGCAGTAAGGTAGGGTAGTGCGGGACTAAGGGTAGTAAGGGAGGGTAGTGAGGGAGGGAGGGTAGTAAGGTAGGGTAGTGCGGGACTAAGGGTAGTAAGGGAGGGTAGTGAGGGAGGGAGGGTAGTGCGGGACTAAGGGTAGTAAGGTAGGGTAGTGAGGGACTAAGGGTAGTAAGGGAGGGTAGTGAGGGAGGAAGGGTAGTAAGGGAGGGTAGTGAAAGAGGAAGGGTAGTAAGGGAGGGTAGTGAAAGAGGAAGGGTAGTAAGGTAGGGTAGTGCGGGACTAAGTGTAGTGAGGGAGGAAGGGTAGTAAGGGAAAGTAGTAAGGGAGGGTAGTGAGGGAGGAAGGGTTAAGGTAGGGAGGGTGGTAAGAAAGGGCAGTGAGGGAGGGAGGGTAGTAAGGGAGGGTAGCGAGGGAGGGTAGTAAGGGAAGGTAGCGAGGGAGGGTAGTAAGGGAGGGTAGCGAGGGATGGTAGTAAGGGAGGGTAGTAAGGGAGGGTAGTAAGGGCGGGTAGCGAGGGATGGTAGTAAGGGAGGGTAGCGAGGGAGGGTAGTAAGGGAGGGTAGCGAGGGATGGTAGTAAGGGAGGGTAGTAAGGGAGGGTAGCGAGGGTTGGTAGTAAGGGAGGGTAGCGAGGGAGGGTAGTAAGGGAGGGTAGCGAGGGATGGTAGTAAGGGAGGGTAGTAAGGGAGGGTAGCGAGGGAGGGAGGGTAGTAAGGGTGGGTAGCGTGGGAGGGTAGTAAGGGAGGGTAGCGAGGGAGGGTAGTAAGGGAGGGTAGCGAGGGATGGTAGTAAGGGAGGGTAGTAAGGGAGGGTAGCGAGGGAGGGTAGTAAGGGAGGGTAGTAAGGGAGGGTAGCGAGGGATGGTAGTAAGGGAGGGTAGTAAGGGAGGGTAGTAAGGGGGGGTAGCGAGGGAGGGTAGTAAGGGAGGGTAGTAAGGGAGGGTAGCGAGGGAGGGTAGTAAGGGAGGGTAGTAAGGGAGGGTAGCGAGGGAGGGTAGTAAAGGAGGGTAGCGAGGGAGGGAGGGTAGTAAGGGAGGGTAGCGAGGGAGGGTAGTAAGGGAGGGTAGCGAGGGATGGTAGTAAGGGAGGGTAGTAAGGGAGGGTAGCGAGGGAGGGTAGTAAGGGAGGGTAGTAAGGGAGGGTAGCGAGGGAGGGTAGTAAGGGAGGGTAGTAAGGGAGGGTAGTAAGGGAGGGTAGCGAGGGAGGGTAGTAAGGGAGGGTAGCGAGGGAGGGTAGTAAGGGAAGGTAGCGAGGGAGGGTAGCGAGGGAGGGTAGTAAGGGAGGGTAGTAAGGGAGGGTAGCGAGGGAGGGTAGTAAGGGAGGGTAGTAAGGGAGGGTAGCGAGGGAGGGTAGTAAGGGATGGTAGTTAGGGAGGGTAGCTAGGGAGGGTAGTAAGGGAGGGTAGTAAGGGAGGGTAGTAAGGGAGGGTAGCGAGGGAGGGTAGTAAGGGAGGGTAGTAAGGGAGGGTAGTAAGGGAGGGTAGTAAGGGAGGGTAGCGAGGGATGGTAGTAAGGGAGGGTAGTAAGGGAGGGTAGTAAGGGAGGGTAGCGAGGGAGGGTAGTAAGGGAGGGTAGTAAGGGAGGGTAGCGAGGGAGGGTAGTAAGGGAGGGTAGTAAGGGAGGGTAGTAAGGGAGGGTAGCGTGGGAGGGTAGTAAGGGAGGGTAGTAAGGGAGGGTAGTAAGGGAGGGTAGTAAGGGAGGGTAGTTAGGGAGGGTAGTTAGGGAGGGTAGTAAGGGAGGGTAGTAAGGGAGGGTAGCGAGGGAGGGTAGTAAGGGAGGGTAGTAAGGGAGGGTAGTAAGGGAGGGTAGCGAGGGAGGGTAGTAAGGGAGGGTAGTAAGGGAGGGTAGTAAGGGAGGGTAGTAAGGGAGGGTAGTAAGGGAGGGTAGTAAGGGAGGGTAGTAAGGGAGGGTAGTAAGGGAGGGTAGCGAGGGAGGAAGGGAGCACAAACTTAACATTAAGATTATACTTGTTGAACATAATTATGAGAATTATACTCTGGCTCGACTCCAACTGTAATTATTGGAATTATCAACTGTTTACTGGTGGTGGTAGTGGTAGTAGTGGTGGTAATGGTGGTAGTGGTAGAAATTGTGGTAGTGGTGGTGGTGAACCACTAGACAAACGAGATATCTCACTATCTTCAACAGTGCAACAGGAACGACAGCTTCCAAAGGGATTTCTCTCTCTCTTTCTCTCTCTCTCTCTCTCTCTCTCTCTCTCTCTCTCTCTCTCTCTCTCTCTCTCTCTCTCTCTCTCTCTCTCTCTCTCTCTCTCTCTCTCTCTCTCTCTCTTTCTCTTTCTCTTTCTCTCTTTCTCTTTCTCTCTCTCTCTCTCTCTTTCTCTCTCTCTCTCTCTCTCTCAGCCTCCCTGCTCCGCCTGACTCAGTTAAAGCTAGTACATTGCTACTAAGCTATGGACCTCTGCAAAAACTTGATAAGAACACTGACTCTACCCACCTGTCAAGATGGAGTCAGGGAACACCACGCTTACTACACCAGTTATGGTGTACACACGCACACACACACACGACAGAAGGGGACACCAAGGGAATACACCAACAAGTGCTAGATGACATACACACAACTGAGGAGGAGGTGAAGAAGTTGCTAAGTGACCTTGGTACCTCAAAGGCAAAGGGACCGGACAACATCTCCTCGTGGGTCCTTAGAAAGGGAGCAGAAATGCTGTGTGTCACATTAACCACAATCTTCAACACATCCCTTGAAACTGAGCAACTACCTGAGGTATGGAAGACGGCAAAAGTAGTTCCTATTTTTATAAAAGGAGACAGAAAACAGGCGCTAAACTACAGACCTGTGTTACTAACGTGTATAGTATGCAAAGTTATCAGGAGGAGAGTGGTGGAACACCTGGAACGGAACGAGAGTATTAATGGCAACCAGCACGGATTCATGGAAGGCAAATCCTGTGTCACAAACCTTCTGGAGTTTTATGAAAAAGTAACAGAAGTAAGACACGAGAGAGAGGGGTGGGTTGATTGCATCTTCTTGGACTGCAAGAAGGCCTTTGACACAGTTCCTCACAAGAGATTAATGCAGAAACTAGAGGCTCAGGCGCGTATAACGGGAAGGGCACTGCAATGGATCAGAAAATATCTGACACGGAGGCAGCAACGAGTCATGGTACGTGATGAGGTATCACACTGGGCACATGTGACGAGCAGGATCCCACAGGGGTCGGTCCTAGGACCAGTGCTATTTTTGGTATATGTGAATGACATGATGGAAGGAATAGACTAAGAGGTGTCCCTGTTGGCAGATGATGTGAAGTTAATGAGGAGAATTAAATCAGATGAGGATCAGGCAGGACTACAAAGAGACCTAGACAGGCTGGACACCTGGTCCAGCAACTGGCTTCTCGAATTCAACCCTGCCAAATGCAAAGTCATGAAGATTGGGGAAGGGCAAAGAACACCGCAGACAGAGTATAAGCAAGGTGGCCAACGACTGCAATCCTCGGTCAAGAGAAAGATCTTGGGGTGACCGTAACACCGAACACGTCACCGGAGGCACACATCAACCAGATAACTGCTGGAGCATATGGGCGCCTGGCAAACCTGAAATTAGCGTACCGATACCTAAGTAAGGAATCTTTCAAGACACTGTACACCGTGTACGTCAGGCCCATGCTGGAGTATGCAGCATCAGTTTGGAACCCGCACCTGGTCAAGCACGTTAAGAAATAAGAGAAAATGCAAAGGTTGGCGACAAGGTTAGTTCCAGAGCTAAGGGAATGCCGTACGAGGAAAGGTTAAGGGAAATCGGACTGACGACACTGGAGGACAGAAGGGTCAGGGGAGACATGATAACGACATACAAGATACTGCGGGGAATAGACAAGGTGGACAGAGATAGGATGTTCCAGAGAGGGGACACAGGGACAAGGGGTCACAACTGGAAGCTGAAGACTCAGACGAGTCAGAGGGACGTTAGGAAGTATTTCTTCAGTCATACAGTTGTCAGCAAGTGGAATAGCCTAGCAAGTGAAGTAGTGGAGGCAGGAACCATACATAGTTTTAAGAAGAGGTATGACAAAGCTCAGGAAGCAGAGAGAGAGAGAGGATCCAGTAGCGATCAGTGAAGAGGCGGGGCCAGGAGCCGAGTCTCGACCCCTGCAACCACAATTAGGTGAGTACACACACACACACACACACACACACACACACACACACACACACACACATACACACACACGCACACACACACACACACACACACACACACACACACCCACACACACACACACACACACACACACACACACGAACACACACACACACACACACACACACACACACACACACACACACACACACACACACACACACACACACACACACACACACACACACACACGCACACACACACACGCACACATACACACACACTCGCTCGGAGCTCGGACTCGACCCCCGCAACCTCAACTAGGTGAGTACACACACACACACACACACACACACACACACACACACACACACACACACACACACACACACACACACACACACACACACACACACACACACACACAGAATAAGGAGAGCAGTCGTAGAGCCAGAAACGAATATGCACAGATAAGAAGGGAGGCCCAAAGACAATATGAAAACGACATAGCAGCGAAAGCCAAATCTGACCCGAAACTGTTGTACAGCCACATCAGGAGGAAAACAACAGTCAAGGACCAGGTAATCAGGCTAAGGAAGGAAGGAGGAGAGACAACGAGAAATGACCGTGAAGTATGTGAGGAACTCAACAAGAGATTCAAAGAAGTGTTCACAGAGGAGACAGAAGGGGCTCCAGAAAGACGGAGAGGTGGGGCACACCACCAAGTGCTGGACACAGTGCACACAACCGAGGAAGAAGTGAAGAGGCTTCTGAGTGAGCTAGATACCTCAAAGGCAATGGGGCCAGATAACATCTCCCCATGGGTATTGAGAGAGGGAGCAGAGGCGCTATGTGTACCCCTAACAACAATATTCAATACATCTATCGAAACAGGGAGATTGCCTGAGGCATGGAAGACAGCAAATGTAGTCCCAATCTTTAAAAAAGGAGACAGACATGAAGCATTAAACTATAGACCAGTGTCACTGACATGTATAGTATGCAAAATCATGGAGAAGATTATCAGGAGAAGAGTGGTGGAACACCTAGAAAGGAACGATCTCATCAACAGCAGCCAACATGGTTTCAGGGACGGGAAATCCTGTGTCACAAACCTACTGGAGTTCTATGACATGGTGACAGCAGTAAGACAAGAGAGAGAGGGGTGGGTGGATTGTATTTTCTTGGACTGCAAGAAGGCGTTTGACACAGTTCCACACAAGAGATTGGTGCAAAAACTGGAGGACCAAGCAGGGATAACAGGGAAGGCACTACAATGGATCAGGGAATACTTGTCAGGAAGACAGCAGCGAGTCATGGTAGGTGGCGAGGTGTCAGAGTGGGCACCTGTGACCAGCGGGGTCCCACAGGGGTCAGTCCTAAGACCAGTGCTGTTTCTGGTATTTGTGAACGACATGACGGAAGGAATAGACTCTGAGGTGTCCCTGTTTGCAGATGACGTGAAGTTGATGAGAAGAATTCACTCGATCGAAGACCAGGCAGAACTACAAAGGGATCTGGACAGGCTGCAGACCTGGTCCAGCAATTGGCTCCTGGAGTTCAATCCCACCAAGTGCAAATTCATGAAGATTGGGGAAGGGCAAAGAAGACCGCAGACGGAGTACAGTCTAGGGGGTCAGAGACTACAAACCTCACTCAAGGAAAAAGATCTTGGGGTGAGTATAACACCAGGCACATCTCCTGAAGCGCACATCAACCAAATAACTGCTGCAGCATATGGGCGCCTAGCAAACCTCAGAACAGCATTCCGACATCTTAATAAGGAATCATTCAGGACCCTGTACCCCGTGTACGTTAGGCCCATATTGGAGTATGCGGCACCCGCTTGGAGCCCACACCTAGCCAAGCATGTAAAGAAACTAGAGAAATTGCAAAAGTTTGCAACAAGACTAGTCCCAGAGCTAAGAGGTATGTCCTACGAGGAGAGGTTAAGGGAAATCAACCTGACGACACTGGAGGACAGGAGAGATAGGGGGGACATGATAACAACATACAAAATACTGAGAGGAATTGACAAGGTGGACAAAGACAGGATGTTCCAGAGATTGGACACAGTAACAAGGGGACACAGTTGGAAGCTGAAGACACAGATGAATCACAGGGATGTTAGGAAGTATTTCTTCAGCCACAGAGTAGTCAGGAAGTGGAATAGTTTGGGAAGCGATGTAGTGGAGGCAGGATCCATACATAGGTTTAAGCAGAGGTATGATAAAGCTCACGGCTCAGGGAGAGTGACCTAGTAGCGATCAGTGAAGAGGCGGGGCCAGGAGCTCGGACTCGACAACCGCAACCTTAACTAGGTGAGTACACACACC
>NC_091296.1:2159017-2164017 GCF_038502225.1 Cherax quadricarinatus | reverse complement strand
AAGGGAGACTAAGAGACACCTGGTGTTGCTCGCTCACCAGGGGGAAGGGAGTCTAACAGACAGCTGGTGTTGCTCGCTCACCAGGGAGAAGGGAGACTAACAGACAGCTGGTGTTGCTCGCTCACCAGGGGGAAGGGAGACTAACAGACAGCTGGTGTTGCTCGCTCACCAGGGGGAAGGGAGACTAACAGACAGCTGGTGTTGCTCGCTCACCAGGGGGAAGGGAGTCTAACAGACAGCTGGTGTTGCTCGCTCACCAGGGGGAAGGGAGACTAACAGACAGCTGGTGTTGCTCGCTCACCAGGGGGAAGGGAGACTAACAGACAGCTGGTGTTGCTCGCTCACCAGGGGGAAGGGAGACTAACAGACAGCTGGTGTTGCTCGCTCACCAGGGGGAAGGGAGACTAACAGACAGCTGGTGTTGCTCGCTCACCAGGGGGAAGGGAGACTAAGAGACACCTGGTGTTGCTCGCTCACCAGGGGGAAGGGAGTCTAACAGACAGCTGGTGTTGCTCGCTCACCAGGGGGAAGGGAGACTAACAGACAGCTGGTGTTGCTCACTCACCAGGGGGAAGGGAGACTAACAGACAGCTGGTGTTGCTCGCTCACCAGGGGGAAGGGAGACTAAGAGACACCTGGTGTTGCTCGCTCACCAGGGGGAAGGGAGTCTAACAGACAGCTGGTGTTGCTCGCTCACCAGGGAGAAGGGAGACTACCAGACAGCTGGTGTTGCTCGCTCACCAGGGGGAAGGGAGACTAAGAGACACCTGGTGTTGCTCGCTCACCAGGGGGAAGGGAGACTAACAGACAGCTGGTGTTGCTCGCTCACCAGGGGGAAGGGAGACTACCAGACACCTGGTGTTGCTCACTCACCAGGGGGAAGGGAGACTACCAGACACCTGGTGTTGCTCACTCACCAGGGGGAAGGGAGACTACCAGACACCTGGTGTTGCTCACTCACCAGGGGGAAGGGAGACTACCAGACACCTGGTGTTGTTCACTCACCAGGGGGAAGGGAGACTACCAGACACCTGGTGTTGCTCACTCACCAGGGGGAAGGGAGACTACCAGACACCTGGTGTTGCTCACTCACCAGGGGGAAGGGAGACTACCAGACACCTGGTGTTGCTCACTCACCAGGGGGAAGGGAGACTACCAGACACCTGGTGTTGCTCACTCACCAGGGGGAAGGGAGACTACCAGACACCTGGTGTTGCTCACTCACCAGGGGGAAGGGAGACTACCAGACAACTGGTGTTGCTCACTCACCAGGGGGCAGGGAGACTACCAGACACCTGGTGTTGCTCACTCACCAGGGGTAAGGGAGACTACCAGACACCTGGTGTTGCTCGCTCACCTGGGGGAAGGGAGACTACCAGGCACCTGGTGTTGCTCGCTCACCAGGGGGAAGGGAGACTACCAGGCACCTGGTGTTGCTCGCTCACCAGGGGGAAGGGAGACTACCAGACACCTGGTGTTGCTCACTCACCAGGGGGAAGGGAGACTACCAGACACCTGGTGTTGCTCACTCACCAGGGGGAAGGGAGACTACCAGACACCTGGTGTTGCTCACTCACAAGGGGTAAGGGAGACTACCAGACACCTGGTGTTGCTCGCTCACCAGGGGGAAGGGAGACTACCAGGCACCTGGTGTTGCTCGCTCACCAGGGGGAAGGGAGACTACCAGGCACCTGGTGTTGCTCGCTCACCAGGGGGAAGGGAGACTACCAGACACCTGGTGTTGCTCACTCACCAGGGGGAAGGGAGACTACCAGAAACCTGGTGTTGCTCACTCACCAGGGGGAAGGGAGACTACCAGGCACCTGGTGTTGCTCGCTCACCAGGGGGAAGGGAGACTACCAGGCACCTGGTGTTGCTCGCTCACCAGGGGGAAGGGAGACTACCAGACACCTGGTGTTGCTCACTCACCAGGGGGAAGGGAGACTACCAGACACCTGGTGTTGCTCACTCACCAGGGGGAAGGGAGACTACCAGACACCTGGTGTTGCTCACTCACCAGGGGGAAGGGAGACTACCAGACACCTGGTGTTGCTCACTCACCAGGGGGAAGGGAGACTACCAGACACCTGGTGTTGCTCACTCACCAGGGGGAAGGGAGACTACCAGACACCTGGTGTTGCTCACTCACCAGGGGGAAGGGAGACTACCAGACACCTGGTGTTGCTCACTCACCAGGGGGAAGGGAGACTACCAGACACCTGGTGTTGCTCACTCACCAGGGGGAAGGGAGACTACCAGACACCGGGTGTTGCTCGCTCACCAGGGGGAAGGGAGACTACCAGACACCGGGTGTTGCTCACTCACCAGGGGGAAGGGAGACTACCAGACACCGGGTGTTGCTCACTCACCAGGGGGAAGGGAGACTACCAGACACCTGGTGTTGCTCACTCACCAGGGGGAAGGGAGACTACCAGACACCTGGTGTTGCTCACTCACCAGGGGGAAGGGGAAGGGAGACTACCAGACACCTGGTGTTGCTCACTCACCAGGGGGAAGGGAGACTACCAGACACCGGGTGTTGCTCACTCACCAGGGGGAAGGGAGACTACCAGACACCTGGTGTTGCTCGCTCACCAGGGGGAAGGGAGACTACCAGACACCTGGTGTTGCTCACTCACCAGGGGGAAGGGAGACTACCAGACACCTGGTGTTGCTCACTCACCAGGGGGAAGGGAGACTACCAGACACCTGGTGTTGCTCACTCACCAGGGGGAAGGGAGACTACCAGACACCTGGTGTTGCTCACTCACCAGGGGGAAGGGAGACTACCAGACACCTGGTGTTGCTCACTCACCAGGGGGAAGGGAGACTACCAGACACCTGGTGTTGCTCACTCACCAGGGGGAAGGGAGACTACCAGACACCTGGTGTTGCTCGCTCACCAGGGGGAAGGGAGACTACCAGACACCTGGTGTTGCTCACTCACCAGGGGGAAGGGAGACTACCAGACACCTGGTGTTGCTCACTCACCAGGGGGAAGGGAGACTACCAGACACCTGGTGTTGCTCACTCACCAGGGGGAAGGGAGACTACCAGACACCTGGTGTTGCTCACTCACCAGGGGGAAGGGAGACTACCAGACACCTGGTGTTGCTCACTCACCAGGGGGAAGGGAGACTACCAGACACCTGCTGTTGCTCACTCACCAGGGGGAAGGGAGACTACCAGACACCTGGTGTTGCTCACTCACCAGGGGGAAGGGAGACTACCAGACACCTGGTGTTGCTCACTCACCAGGGGGAAGGGAGACTACCAGACACCTGGTGTTGCTCACTAACCAGGGGGAAGGGAGACTACCAGACACCTGGTGTTTCTCACTCACCAGGGGGAAGGGAGACTACCAGACACCTGGTGTTGCTCACTCACCAGGGAGAAGGGAGACTACCAGACACCTGGTGTTGCTCACTCACCAGGGGGAAGGGAGACTACCAGACACCTGGTGTTGCTCACTCACCAGGGGGAAGGGAGACTACCAGACACCTGGTGTTGCTCACTCACCAGGGGGAAGGGAGACTACCAGACACCTGGTGTTGCTCACTCACCAGGGGGAAGGGAGACTACCAGACACCTGGTGTTGCTCACTCACCAGGGGGAAGGGAGACTACCAGACACCTGGTGTTTCTCACTCACCAGGGGGAAGGGAGACTACCAGACACCTGGTGTTGCTCACTCACCAGGGGGAAGGGAGACTACCAGACACCTGGTGTTGCTCACTCACCAGGGGGAAGGGAGACTACCAGACACCTGGTGTTGCTCACTCACCAGGGGGAAGGGAGACTACCAGACACCTGGTGTTGCTCACTCACCAGGGGGAAGGGAGACTACCAGACACCTGGTGTTGCTCACTCACCAGGGGGAAGGGAGACTACCAGACACCTGGTGTTTCTCACTCACCAGGGGGAAGGGAGACTACCAGACACCTGGTGTTGCTCACTCACCAGGGGGAAGGGAGACTACCAGACACCTGGTGTTGCTCACTCACCAGGGGGAAGGGAGACTACCAGACACCTGGTGTTGCTCACTCACCAGGGGGAAGGGAGACTACCAGACACCTGGTGTTGCTCACTCACCAGGGGGAAGGGAGACTACCAGACACCTGGTGTTGCTCACTCACCAGGGGGAAGGGAGACTACCAGACACCTGGTGTTGCTCACTCACCAGGGGGAAGGGAGACTACCAGACACCTGGTGTTGCTCACTCACCAGGGGGAAGGGAGACTACCAGACACCTGGTGTTTCTCACTCACCAGGGGGAAGGGAGACTACCAGACACCTGGTGTTGCTCGCTCACCAGGGGGAAGGGAGACTACCAGACACCGGGTGTTGCTCGCTCACCAGGGGGAAGGGAGACTACCAGACACCTGGTGTTGCTCGCTCACCAGGGGGAAGGGAGACTACCAGACACCTGGTGTTGCTCGCTCACCAGGGGGAAGGGAGACTACCAGACACCTGGTGTTGCTCACTCACCAGGGGGCAGGGAGACTACCAGACACCTGGTGTTGCTCACTCACCAGGGGGCAGGGAGACTACCAGACACCTGGTGTTGCTCACTCACCAGGGGGCAGGGAGACTACCAGACACCGGGTGTTGCTCACTCACCAGGGGGAAGGGAGACTACCAGACACCTGGTGTTGCTCACTCACCAGGGGGCAGGGAGACTACCAGACACCTGGTGTTGCTCACTCACCAGGGGGCAGGGAGACTACCAGACACCTGGTGTTGCTCACTCACCAGGGGGCAGGGAGACTACCAGACACCGGGTGTTGCTCACTCACCAGGGGGAAGGGAGACTACCAGACACCGGGTGTTGCTCACTCACCAGGGGGAAGGGAGACTACCAGACACCTGGTGTTGCTCACTCACCAGGGGGCAGGGAGACTACCAGACACCGGGTGTTGCTCACTCACCAGGGGGAAGGGAGACTACCAGACACCGGGTGTTGCTCACTCACCAGGGGGCAGGGAGACTACCAGACACCTG
>NC_091296.1:2106517-2154017 GCF_038502225.1 Cherax quadricarinatus | reverse complement strand
GGAAGGTGTTATTGGGAGATGACTGGGGGTGGGGAGGAGGCTGTTACTGGGAGATGACTGGGAGTGGGGAGGAGGTTGTTACTAGGAGATGACTGGGGGTGGGGAGAGGTTGTTACTAGGAGATGACTGGGGGTGGGGGGAGGAGGGTGTTACTAGGAGATGACTGGGGGTGGGGAGGAGGTTGTTACTAGGAGATGACTTGGGGTGGGGAGGAGGTTGTTACTAGGAGATGACTGGGGGTGGGGAGGAGGTTGTTACTTGGAGATGATGACTGGGGGTGGGGAGGAGGTTGTAACTAGATGACTGGGGGTGGGGAGAAGGGTGTTACTAGGAGATGACTGGGGGTGGGGAGGAGGTTGTTACTAGGAGATGACTGGGGGTGGGGAGGAGGTTGTTACTAGGAGATGACTGGGGGTGGGGAGGAGGTTGTTACTAGTTGATGACTGGGGGTGGGGAGGAGGTTGTTACTAGGAGATGACTGGGGGTGGGGAGGAGGTTGTTACTAGGAGATGACTGGGGGTGGGGAGGAGGTTGTTACTAGGAGATGATGACTGGGGGTGGGGAGGAGGTTGTAACTAGATGACTGGGGGTGGGGAGAAGTGTGTTACTAGTAGATGACTGGGGGTGGGGAGGAGGTTGTTACTAGGAGATGACGGGGGGTGGGGAGGAGGTTGTTACTAGGAGATGACTGGGGGTGGGGAGGAGGTTGTTACTAGGAGATAACTGGGGGTGGGGAGGAGGTTGTTACTATATGATGACTGGGGGTGGGGAGGAGGTTGTTACTAGGAGATAACTGGGGGTGGGGAGGAGGTTGTAACTAGATGACTGGGGGTGGGGAGGAGAGTGTTACTATATGATGACTGGGTGTGGGGAGGAGAGTGTTACTATATGATGACTGGGGGTGGGGAGGAGAGTGTTACTATATGATGACTGGGGGTGGGGAGGAGAGTGTTACTATATGATGACTGGGTGTGGGGAGGAGAGTGTTACTATATGATGACTGGGTGTGGGGAGGAGAGTGTTACTATATGATGACTGGGTGTGGGGAGGAGAGTGTTACTATATGATGACTGGGTGTGGGGAGGAGAGTGTTACTAGGTATTACAAAGTACTGTAAAAAGCTCCATATATAATGTCATATTCCATGTAGTATGCGGAAGCTAACGCGTTTTATTCCTGTCAGTGAGGCAGTGGCCAGGACAGCAGCGGAGGAGAGATGTGTTCAGTCCAGTACCAGACGGGCGGTCACCAGGTGAAGTCATCATATTTGGGCGGTAGTTTGAGTAGGTAATTTTGGTAAGGTATTTTAGTGTATACTATAGATGATTGTGTTTAATTTATCTCATGTTTATTTGTAAAGCCCTAGTATGCAAGGGCCTGTGTTATGGAGAGTATTTAACGTTTCCACTATAGGCTATGTAGCCTGCAGAAAGAGGCTACATGTTCATTTATTTTGTTTAACTAACTAGTAGTAGTGAGTTAATGTGAACTGGAGTTTGCTAGTTTTTATAGTAGTTATAAGCTGTATGTTACTTACTATTAACATCATAAATATTTTTGTATAGGTGAGGATTTTGTGTCCTTCCTCATACAATGTTAATTATTTGCACTCATGATTAATTTATATAAGTACATGCTGGCCCAAGGTTTGCTCTGTATTTCAGTGTTAATTTTATAGCCCCTAGACAGCAGTGTGAGCAGCCTTCAGGAGGCAGGAAATTTTATTCAAGTTACGACATCAAAGTGGTAACATGGGAGCCTGTCCGGGAACCCGAGACACCGTGTCCGGGAACCAGGGACACCGTGTCCGGGAACCAGGGACACCGTGTCCGGGAACCCGGGACACCGTGTCCGGGAACCAGGGACACCGTGTCCGGGAACCAGGGACACCGTGTCCGGGAACCAGGGACACCGTGTCCGGGAACCCGAGACACCGTGTCCGGGAACCAGGGACACCGTGTCCGGGAACCAGGGACACCGTGTCCGGGAACCCGGGACACCGTGTCCGGGAACCAGGGACACCGTGTCCGGGAACCAGGGACACCGTGTCCGGGAACCAGGGAAACCCTGTCCGGGAACCCGGGACACCGTGTCCGGGAACCAGGGAAACCCTGTCCGGGAACCCGGGACACCGTGTCTGGGAACCCGGGACACCCTGTCCGGGAACCCGGGACACCGTGTCTGGGAACCAGGGAAACCCTGTCCGGGAACCTGGGACACCGTGTCTGGGAACCAGGGAAACCCTGTCCGGGAACCCGGGACACCGTGTCTGGGAACCAGGGAAACCCTGTCCGGGAACCCGGGACACCGTGTCTGGGAACCAGGGAAACCCTGTCCGGGAACCCGGGACACCGTGTCCGGGAACCCGGGACACCCTGTCCGGGAACCCGGGACACCGTGTCTGGGAACCAGGGAAACCCTGTCCGGGAACCCGGGACACCGTGTCCGGGAACCAGGGAAACCCTGTCCGGGAACCAGGGACACCGTGTCCGGGAACCCGGGAAACCCTGTCCGGGAACCCGGGACACCCTGTCCGGGAACCCGGGACACCCTGTCCGGGAACCAGGGACACCCTGTGGACACCCTGTCCGGGAACCCGGGACACCCTGTATATTAGCGATTTACAAATGAACATAAGACCACTTAAACACAAATATCTATAGTATAAACTAAAAACTTACCAAAATTACCTACACAAACTACCGCCCAAATACGATGACTTCACCTGGTGACCACCAGTCTGGTACTGGACTAAACACATCTCTCCTCTGCTGCTGTCCTGGCCACTGACTGACAGGAATAAAACGCGTTCGCTTTTCGTATACTACAAGGAAAATGACATTATATATGGAGTCTTATTTTATATAAATATTGTTTTTTTACTGTACTCTGTAATACTGGGAGATTACTGGGGTGGGGAGGAGGGTGTTACTGGGAGATTACTGGGGTGGGGGAGGAGGGTGTTACTGGGAGATTACTGGGGTGGGGGAGGTGGTGTTACTGGGAGATTACTGGGGTGGGGGAGGGGGTGTTACTGGGAGATTACTGGGGTGGGGGAGGGGGTGTTTCTGGGAGATTACTGGGGTGGGGGAGGGGGTGTTACTGGGAGATTACTGGGGTGGGGGAGGGGGTGTTTCTGGGATATTACTGGGGGGGGGGAGGGGGTGTTACTGGGAGATTACTGGGGTGGGGGAGGGGGTGTTACTGGGAGATTACTGGGGTGGGGGAGGGGGTGTTTCTGGGAGATTACTGGGGTGGGGGAGGGGGTGTTACTGGGAGATTACTGGGGTGGGGGAGGGGGTGTTACTGGGAGATTACTGGGGTGGGGGAGGGGGTGTTTCTGGGAGATTACTGGGTTGGGGGAGGGGGTGTTACTGGGAGATTACTGGGGTGGGGGAGGGGGTGTTACTGGGAGATTACTGGGGTGGGGGAGGGGGTGTTACTGGGAGATTACTGGGGTGGGATAGGAGGTGTTACTGGGATATTACTGGGGTGGGGGACGAGGTGTTACTGGGAGATTACTGGGGTGGGGGAGGAGGTGTTAGTGTGATATTACTGGGGTGGGGGAGGAGGTGTTACTGGGATATTACTGGGGTGGGGGAGGAGGTGTTACTGGGATATTACTGGGGTGGGGGAGGAGGTGTTACTGGGATATTACTGGGGTGGGGGACGGGGTGTTACTGGGAGATTACTGGGGTGGGGGAGGGGGTGTTACTGGGAGATTACTGGGGTGGGGGAGGAGGTGTTACTGGGATATTACTGGGGTGGGGGAGGAGGTGTTACTGGGATATTACTGGGGTGGGGGAGGAGGTGTTACTGGTATATTACTGGGGTGGGGGAGGAGGTGTTACTGGGATATTACTGGGGTGGGGGAGGAGGGTGCTACTGGGATATTACTGGGGTGGGGGAGGAGGGTGTTATTAGGATATTACTGGGGTGGGGGAAGGGGTGTTACTGGGATATTACTGGGGTGGGGGAGGAGGGTGTTATTGGGATATTACTGGGGTGGGGGAGGGGGTGTTACTGGGATATGACTGGGGGTGGGGGAGGGGGTGTTACTGGGATATGACTGGGGGTGGGGGAGGGGGTGTTACTTGGGGATGGTTGGGTGGGGGTTTCTAGTGGCGAGGATGCTAGTGGTGGGGTTGGTGTTGTCCTTGTAGGGGGGAGGGGTAGATGGTAGGTAGAGGAGGGTTGTGAGTGGGGTGGGGAGAGAGAAAAGGGGCGGTGGGGGAGACAGAGGAGAGGGGGAGTTGTGCTGTTCTTGGGGGGAGAGAGGAGTGGGGATGGTAGGGGGAGAGGGGATGTAGGGGTCTCGTGGGTTGGGGGGGAGGTACAGCTGACGTCCCGCTGTCCACAGACTGCCCAGCACCAGCTGGTCGGCGCTGTGTTCGAACGCCCTCTCCCGGCCCGGACTTCACCCTCAGCCTCCCCCCTTTCCTAAAAGCCCTCGTCCGAAACTCTTCCTGCCTGAGTCTCTCGAGGCTTGAATAACCCCCCTACACACCCTCCCCCCTCATCTCTCTACACTAACCCTGGCTACACAACCCCCCCCCCTCCTCGACGAAGCCACCAGCAGAGTATTCGGAGGCGGGCAGGAGAAAGCCCTGGCCATGTGTGTGCTACTTTCTTACAACACTCTCATTAGCTCCCCCCCCTTTTCCCCTCTCTTCCCCTCCCCTCGGGCCCCTCTACCTCCCCTCTTCTCAAGACAAATATACTTCTGCCCACTTTCAATTTTCTTAAAAAAAAAAGAAAAAAAAAAGAGATAAACTCTAAAATAATAACTGTGATAATATTTATAATAATTATGATAATATTTGAGTCATAATAATAATAACTGTGATAATACTTATCGCAATAATAATAATAATAATAATAATAATAATAATAATAATAATAATAATAATAATAATAATAATAATAATAATAATGATGTCATGATAACAATCGCACTGACAGGTAGGATAACTAGAACCTTCAAAACAAGGGATGCCCAGACGATGGTGGCACTCTGCAGGTCACTGGTTCTCAAGGACACCAGTGGTAATAAGTCTGACCTTTTCTGGGCTCATCCTGGTGGGTAATTTACACTATGTATGGTAATTGTACCTGTGTGTACCTGTGTCTAAACTTACCTACTTACAACTAACTCCCGTCACAGCAGGTCAAACACCTTACCTGGAGAATATACAGAAAGCCTTTCGCTTGAACTCACTTTTAACCTGGTCTGGGACCGGGCCATGCGGGGCGCTGGCCCCTTGGTTCCTTGGTGCACGGTGGTAAGCCCCTTCCTCTAGGCTGAGGGACTGATCACCTCATCTTCTACTGTCTCCATTGTCAATACCATCATCAAGACTGAGAGTCTGATTACCTCGTCTTCCTCTGTCTCCATTTTCACCACTTTCAAATATTAATGAAAATAAGATACCAGATATATTTAGTAAATTTCCCAAATCTTGTTGCAACATAAAAGTCAACTGCAGATATAAATCCATATGTACTCCTGTTAATCCTCTGGGGGCCTAGTTCCTAGGCCTATTGTGTATCCATAGGCTCTTGTGCTACCATCCACGGGATGGATATGAGGTACACAATAAACTAGCCACTACCATCCACAGGATGGATATGAGGTACACAATAAACTAGCCACTACCATCCACAGGATGGATATGAGGTACACAATAAACTAGCAACTTCGGGAGCAATTAACCTCTGTATTGGACTGATTAAGCCACTAGTGGGCGAAACGTTATTTGCGTCTTGTTCCAGCCGCGGTATTCTGCTCTTTTGTTCTTTATTGGTAAGGTAAACTATGTTTAACTTATCGCAGTATACTTTTCCACTCTCTTCATACACCTAAAGTTAATCCCACAGACTTGGAGAGAGACAGAGACGAGCAACAGAGACGTACAGCAAAGATGAACAACAGAGACGAGCAACAGAGACGAACAAGAGAAACAGAGGTGACGTTGTTGGTGATGACAGACTCGGCGCCTGCTTCCTGGCTGTGATCCTTGAGCAAAAAAACATTGCTTGAGATGTAACTCCCAGAGGTGCGGTGAAGTGCCGACACAGCCTCTCCTCACAAGCGAGGCAGCAGAGAAATGGCAGAATGTTACGAACCAGGATGAGGCAGACAAACTCAATACATAGCTTCAGGAGTAGACACGAGGATCCCAATAGACACAAGTCACTTTGTCTGAGATTTTGGGATTATCTTGTTTAATTTACTTATATGTTGCAATGCAATAATTGCGAATAAGCGACACAAGATGCAGAAGAACCCCAGGGAGGAGTTGAATGATAGCTCTAGGCCTTTCGTGCTGCAATTAACACATCAGGAGCTTGCAATGTTGCAGAAATGAGTAGGAGGTCCAGGTAGTATCTGCTCGGACTTCCTACTCATTCCTGCAACATTGCGAACTCCTGATGATGTGTTGATTGCAACACGAAAGGCCTAAAGCTATCATTCAACTCCCCCCTGTGGTGGGTTTGCAAATATTACTATATACGATAAATTGGGTAACTATTTACGCGTACCTGTACTTAAATAAACTTACAATGAGGCCCGAGAAGTCAAGGATGCCATCACAGTAGTTTAGGAGGGGAGGGCCAGGAGCTGTGTCTCGACTCTCAGTAGCGCTCATTAAAGCAACATTTTGCTCTAAAAGGAACTCTAGAGCGAGACGTCGCACATATTTTCCTTGTGTGTGTGTTCAGTACTGTCAGCCAGCACTAACATCATACACTGTGTTCAGTACTGTCAGCCAGCACTAACATCATACACTGTGTTCAGTACTGTCAGCCAGCACTAACATCACACACTGTGTTCAGTACTGTCAGCCAGCACTAACATCATACACTGTGTTCAGTACTGTCAGCCAGCACTAACATCACACTCTGTGTTCAGTACTGTCAGCCAGCACTAACATCACACACTGTGTTCAGTACTGTCAGCCAACACTAACATCACACTCTGTGTTCAGTACTGTCAGCCAGCACTAACATCATACACTGTGTTCAGTACTGTCAGCCAGCACTAACATCACACACTGTGTTCAGTACTGTCAGCCAACACTAACATCACACTCTGTGTTCAGTACTGTCAGCCAGCACTAACATCACACACTGTGTTCAGTACTGTCAGCCAGCACTAACATCACACTCTGTGTTCAGTACTGTCAGCCAGCACTAACATCACACACTGTGTTCAGTACTGTCAGCCAGCACTAACATCACACACTGTGTTCAGTACTGTCAGCCAGCACTAACATCACACTCTGTGTTCAGTACTGTCAGCCAGCACTAACATCACACACTGTGTTCAGTACTGTCAGCCAGCACTAACATCATACACTGTGTTCAGTACTGTCAGCCAGCACTAACATCACACACTGTGTTCAGTACTGTCAGCCAGCACTAACATCATACACTGTGTTCAGTACTGTCAGCCAGCACTAACATCACACACTGTGTTCAGTACTGTCAGCCAACACTAACATCACACTCTGTGTTCAGTACTGTCAGCCAGCACTAACATCACACACTGTGTTCAGTACTGTCAGCCAGCACTAACATCACACTCTGTGTTCAGTACTGTCAGCCAGCACTAACATCACACACTGTGTTCAGTACTGTCAGCCAGCACTAACATCACACTCTGTGTTCAGTACTGTCAGCCAACACTAACATCACACTCTGTGTTCAGTACTGTCAGCCAACACTAACATCACACTCTGTGTTCAGTACTGTCAGCCAACACTAACATCACACTCTGTGTTCAGTACTGTCAGCCAACACTAACATCACACACTGTGTTCAGTACTGTCAGCCAGCACTAACATCACACACTGTGTTCAGTACTGTCAGCCAACACTAACATCACACTCTGTGTTCAGTACTGTCAGCCAGCACTAACATCACACTCTGTGTTCAGTACTGTCAGCCAACACTAACATCACACTCTGTGTTCAGTACTGTCAGCCAGCACTAACATCACACTCTGTGTTCAGTACTGTCAGCCAACACTAACATCACACTCTGTGTTCAGTACTGTCAGCCAACACTAACATCACACTCTGTGTTCAGTACTGTCAGCCAACACTAACATCACACACTGTGTTCAGTACTGTCAGCCAGCACTAACATCACACTCTGTGTTCAGTACTGTCAGCCAGCACTAACATCACACTCTGTGTTCAGTACTGTCAGCCAGCACTAACATCACACTCTGTGTTCAGTACTGTCATGCAACACTAACATCACACACTGTGTCATGCAACACTAACATCACACACTGTGTCATGCAACACTAACATCACACACTGTGTTCAGTACTGTCAGCCAGCACTAACATCACACACTGTGTTCAGTACTGTCAGCCAACACTAACATCACACACTGTGTTCAGTACTGTCAGCCAACACTAACATCACACTCTGTGTTCAGTACTGTCAGCCAACACTAACATCACACACTGTGTTCAGTACTGTCAGCCAGCACTAACATCATACACTGTGTTCAGTACTGTCAGCCAGCACTAACATCAGCGCACTCACCTCATACACTGAGGCCCATTCGAACGTGTTTCCTTACGACACCTGCTATCCAATGTTCACCTAGCAGTAAAATAGGTAGCTGGGTGTTAGTGGATGATGTGGATCGCTTCCTGGGGACAAAATTAACCTACTTTGTGGGAAATGCTCTGGGGCTTTCTGTATAGTAGTATGTCATTGATGTCAGCTATGGTCTGTATAAGTTGTATCATGTACTGGTAGAAATAAAGATGATTATTATTATTATTATGAGACCAAGGCAGTTTCCTCCTTTCTCAAAACACGAGCCACAGTTTCGTACCATCGTACGCTGACGATACCAAAACAAAAATGAAAGTCACTTCAGCAGGAGACATGACGGCGGGGGAACGTTGCAAACAGATACATGAGGAAAGTCTTGCAAAGAGCAGATGACATGATGCTCAGAGGTGACACTTTACAACAGCTGAGAGAGAATACAGCGCTCAAAGTGAACACTTGATGTCACCTCAAACAAACGGTGTCGGACTATAGAGACTCGGGCCGGGACACGACCACCGAACCTACTACTACTTCGGACTCTAGTGATGTATCGGATATCCGCAGCCGCATCCGAGGAACATCCGCACAATCTCTTACATCCGCATCCGCGTCTTCATCCGCATTTTACTGTGAACAGATATCCGCATATGTATCCGCATCCGAATCCGTGGAACATCCGCACAATTTCTTACATCCGGATCCGCATCTACATCCACGGATATCTAAATTTTCACATCCCATACATCTCTAGACTATACCATACAACGAAAGAAACATGTGACAACTCTAGTAACACTTAAGGCTCGGGCAGCGGGGGCGTCGACCCCCGGAACAGCCTCCAGGAAGACTCCATATAGACAGACATTCATCGGATAACCTGTCATTGAAAGAACACAACAAGGAAAACAATAGCAAGATTTACAAGCGCTTTCAAAACAAATGAAACGAAGTCAATATAGAAAGTTTTACAATCACTTGTGTTGCTACAGATCTGCAATACTCTTGCAGATTCAACAGTGTTTCTTATGAATATGATAATGGTATACAATACCGACAAGTTGGTACGAAAGACATGTACAACAGTCAGGTATCTTTATTCCGAAACGTTTCGCCTACACAGTAAGCTTCTTCAGTTAAGTACAGAAGCAGCAGCAGAAGCAGTAGAGATGTGAAGACGATGTAATCAGTCCATCACCCCTGAGGACGTACTTTTGAGATGGTGAGTCAGTCAGTCCCTGACTACCTGACCACATGATAACGACATAAACAAATATTGAGAGAAATTGACAAGGTGGACAGGGACAGGATGTTCCAGAGATGTGACACAGCAACAAGGGATCACAACCGGAAGTTGAAGACTCAGATGAGTCACAGGGATGTTAAGAAGTATTTCTTTATTCATAGAGTTGTCAGGAAGTGGAACAATCTGGAGAGTGATGTAGTGGAGGCAGGATCCATATATAGCTTTAAGAAGAGGTATGATAAAGCTCATCGATTCACAGCTCCTGGCCCAGCTAGAAGCTGTGAATCGATCCCTGCAACCACATATGGGTGAACACACACACACACCTACCCTGTGTCTCAGCAAGTCTGGGGTCGCCTACGGAAGCTCACAGCAGCTTATCAGTGAACCATTTAGCATTTTTCTGAGGGAAAGTTCTGAGCACTTCTGCTACTACTAATTACTGGAGCCTAGATCCAATCTTCCAAGAACACCCCCATCTCTCCCTCCCCCCATAGTCTCTCTTTCTCCCGAAGAAGGAAGCACAGTTACCATCGTTCATACAATCGATGTCTTGTCAGAAGTGTGCTGGCATCAGAGCTCAGATCATCCTGGGTAACCTAACGTCTTCACAACATCACCTTCAACTATATATATCCAACAAAAAGGCACAATACCGTGACTGAAACACTACTACTACTACTACTACTACTACTACTAATGCCTCACTTCACTCCCCTTTCTGTCTCTTATTCCACTACCACTCCTACTTTTACCTACTACCACCACTACTTCCACTACCACTACTTCCACTACCACTACATCTCCACTTTCTTCTTCCTTCCCTTGTCCCGTCCCTGTCCTCCTCTCCTATACATCCTGGGTCCCTCACCTTCGTGTGTCAGTGTCACCTGTAAATAATTCAAGTCGGACATAAACCACGTCACTCCCATGTGCGGGTTATTTGTGTATAACTATATAGATTATGCTGCACAGTTTTGGTCACCGTATAACAGAATGGACCAGCTGGTCCAGTGGCTAACGCGACGGTCTGGAGTTTTAAGACTCTCTGACCGCGGGTTCTATCCCCACCCATGGAATGGTTTGTTTGCAACCGTGTCATTACGATTTCGTGAGTCAGTGAGTGATGATGACAGTATTTTCTCTTTCTCGGGGTCACCCTGCCTTGTAGACAGCCGATATGTTAATAAAAACGACTGAGATGTACAAATGGAAAACAGGAATAAATAAAGGGGATGTAAATAACGTGGTAAAGGTACCTAACCAAGACAGGACTCGCAGCAATGGCTTCAAGTTGGAAAAATTCAGATTCAGGAAGGATATAGGAAAGCACTGGTTTGGTAATAGAGTTGTGGATGAGGGGAACTCTCGAGTACCTTGTGTAATTATAAAAAATAAGTTAGATAAATACATGAGTGGGTGTGAGTTGGACCTGACTGGCTTGGGCCAGTAGGCTTCCGGCAGTGCTCCTTCCTTCAGACACTGTACTGTCCACCTCCACCCATCCTTCCTTTAGATTAACCAGGCCCAGGTAAACAAGACCCAGGTAAACAACACCCAGGTAAACAAGACCAAGGTAACCAAGACCCAGGTAAACAAGACCCAGGTAAACAAGACTAACAAGACTCAGGTAAACAAGACCCAGGTAAACAAGACCCAGGTAAACAAGACCCAGGTAAACAAGACCAAGGTAACCAAGACCCAGGTAAACAAGACCCAGGTAAACAAGACTAACAAGACTCAGGTAAACAAGACCCAGGTAAACAAGACCCAGGTAAACAAGACCCAGGTAAACAAGACCCAGGTAAACAAGACCCAGGTAAACAAGACCCAGGTAAACAAGACCCAGGTAAACAAGACCAAGGTAACCAAGACCCAGGTAAACAAGACCCAGGTAAACAAGACTAACAAGACTCAGGTAAACAAGACCCAGGTAAACAAGACCCAGGTAAACAAGAGCCAGGTAAACAAGACCCAGGTAAACAAGACTAACAAGACTCAGGTAAACAAGACCCAGGTAAACAAGACCCAGGCAAACAAGACCCAGGTAAACAAGACCCAGGTAAACAAGACCCAGGTAAACAAGACCCAGGTAAACAAGACCCAGGTAAACAAGACCCAGGTAAACAAGACCAAGGTAACCAAGACCCAGGTAAACAAGACCCAGGTAAATAAAACACAGGTAAACAAGACTAACAAGACCCAGGTAAACAAGACCCAGGCAAACAAGACCCAGGTAAACAAGACCCAGGCAAACAAGACCCAGGTAAACAAGACCCAGGTAAACAAGACCCAGGTAAACAAGACCCAGGTAAACAAGACTAACAAGACTCAGGTAAACAAGACCCAGGTAAACAAGACCCAGGCAAACAAGACCCAGGTAAACAAGACCCAGGTAAACAAGACCCAGGTAAACAAGACCCAGGTAAACAAGACTAACAAGATTCAGGTAAACAAGACCCAGGTAAACAAGACCCAGGCAAACAAGACCCAGGTAAACAAGACCCAGGTAAACAAGACTAACAAGACCCAGGTAAACAAAACCCAAGTAAACAAGACCCAGGTAAACAAGACCCAGGTAAACAAGACGAACAAGACCCAGGTAAACAAGACTCAGGTAAACAAGACTCAGGTAAACAAGACGCAGGTAAACAAGACTCAGGTAAACAAGACTCAGGTAAACAAGACGCAGGTAAACAAGACGCAGGTAAACAAGACTCAGGTAAACAAGATTCAGGTAAACAAGACTCAGGTAAACAAGACGCAGGTAAACAAGATTCAGGTAAACAAGACGCAGGTAAACAAGACGCAGGTAAACAAGACGCAGGTAAACAAGACTCAGGTAAACAAGACTCAGGTAAACAAGACGCAGGTAAACAAGACTCAGGTAAACAAGACGCAGGTAAACAAGACGCAGGTAAACAAAACTCAGGTAAACAAGACGCAGGTAAACAAGACGCAGGTAAACAAGACTCAGGTAAACAAGACGCAGGTAAACAAGACTCAGGTAAACAAAACTCAGGTAAACAAGACTCAGGTAAACAAAACTCAGGTAAACAAGACGCAGGTAAACAAAACTCAGGTAAACAAGACTCAGGTAAACAAAACTCAGGTAAACAAGACTCAGGTAAACAAAACTCAGGTAAACAAGACGCAGGTAAACAAGACTCAGGTAAACAAGACTCAGGTAAACAAGACTCAGGTAAACAAAACTCAGGTAAACAAGACGCAGGTAAAGAAGACTCAGGTAAACAAGACTCAAGTAAACAAAACTCAGGTAAACAAAACTCAGGTAAACAAGACTCAGGTAAACAAAACTCAGGTAAACAAGACTCAGGTAAACAAGACTCAGGTAAACAAAACTCAGGTAAACAAGACTCAGGTAAACAAGACTCAGGTAAACGAAACTCAGGTAAACAAGACGCAGGTAAACAAGACGCAGGTAAACAAGACGCAGGTAAACAAAACTCAGGTAAACAAGACTCAGGTAAACAAAACTCAGGTAAACAAGACTCAGGTAAACAAGACTCAGGTAAACAAAACTCAGGTAAACAAGACGCAGGTAAACAAGACGCAGGTAAACAAGACGCAGGTAAACAAAACTCAGGTAAACAAAACTCAGGTAAACAAGACGCAGGTAAACAAGACGCAGGTAAACAAGACTCAGGTAAACAAGACTCAGGTAAACAAGACTCAGGTAAACAAAACTCAGGTAAACAAGACGCAGGTAAACAAGACTCAGGTAAACAAAACTCAGGTAAACAAGACGCAGGTAAACAAGACGCAGGTAAACAAGACGCAGGTAAACAAGACGCAGGTAAACAAAACTCAGGTAAACAAGACGCAGGTAAACAAGACTCAGGTAAACAAGACGCAGGTAAACAAGACTCAGGTAAACAAGACTCAGGTAAACAAGACTCAGGTAAATAAGTCGCAGGTAAACAAGACTCAGGTAAACAAGACGCAGGTAAACAAGACTCAGGTAAATAAGTCGCAGGTAAACAAGACGCAGGTAAATAAGTCGCAGGTAAACAAAACGCAGGTAAACAAAACTCAGGTAAACAAGACTCAGGTAAACAAGACGCAGGTAAACAAGACTCAGGTAAACAAGATTCAGGTAAACAAGACGCAGGTAAACAAGACTCAGGTAAACAAGACTCAGGTAAACAAGATTCAGGTAAACAAGACTCAGGTAAACAAGACGCAGGTAAACAAGACGCAGGTAAACAAGATTCAGGTAAACAAGACTCAGGTAAACAAGACCCAGGTAAACAAGACGCAGGTAAACAAGACGCAGGTAAACAAGACGCAGGTAAACAATACTCAGGTAAACAAGACTCAGGTAAACAAAACTCAGGTAAACAAGACGCAGGTAAACAAGACGCAGGTAAACAAGACGCAGGTAAACAAGACGCAGGTAAACAAGACGCAGGTAAACAAGACGCAGGTAAACAAGACGCAGGTAAACAAGATTCAGGTAAACAAGACTCAGGTAAACAAGACTCAGGTAAACAAGACGCAGGTAAACAAGACGCAGGTAAACAAGACGCAGGTAAACAAGACGCAGGTAAACAATACTCAGGTAAACAAGACGCAGGTAAACAAGACGCAGGTAAACAAGACGCAGGTAAACAAGACGCAGGTAAACAATACTCAGGTAAACAAGACTCAGGTAAACAAAACTCAGGTAAACAAGACGCAGGTAAACAAGACGCAGGTAAACAAGACGCAGGTAAACAACAAAACGCTCATAAACAGAAGCAAACATTACTATGAATAATAAACGAAAGGAAGAGGAGGAGGAGGAAGAGAAGGGAGAGGAGGAAGAGAAGAAGGAAGAAGAAAAGGGAGAGGAGGAGGAGGAGGAATAGGAGAAGGAGAAAGAAGAGGAGTAGAAAAAAGAAGGGGGGGGAGGTCAGTACAGGTAAACGAAGAAATGATGAAGGTAAACAGTGAGGTAGGGTAAGAGTGCACTTTCTCCCCGGGCGGGGGAGTGCACTTTCTCCCCGGGCCCCGCCCCGCAATCAATGGCAGGGAGGAACTTGCTCCAGGATTGGCCTGGAGGCGGGGAAAAATCCCTGGTCTCGCCGCCCCTTCCTCCCCGGCTCCACCAATGGCCTCCCTCACACGCACTAACATTCTCATTGATCGTATTAAACTGCTGGCAGAAATCAAGTGAAGCCACAACATATTGATATGAGATCATTCCTCTGTCTTAAAATAACATCAATTTGCTTTTGAAAGGCAGAAGAGATTTGAGACGTGGCTGCCGTTGCTGCCTTCCCTAAAACCACAGATCAAGCTGCCTTTAAATCTCTCTCACCCGCTAAGGCGTAATATTAAAACTAGCTCACTTTTTTCTTTTTTTTCACACGATCCTCAAGGGGTGACACTTAAAGGAGTCTTCTGGTGAACTTAAACTGGTATTATATTCAACTGAATGTGTAACACTTACTAGTAGGAAGAGTTTGGATCTTCTGTGAGAGTAACAATGGCGACCCTGGTCCAGAGGTAACTCTCTTGGGTCCAGAGGTAACTCTCTTGGGTCCAGAGGTAACTCTCTTGGGTCCAGAGGTAACTGTCTTGGGTCCAGAGGTAACTCTCTTGGGTCCAGAGGTAACTGTCTTGGGTCCAGAGGTAACTGTCTTGGGTCCAGAGGTAACTGTCTTGGGTCCAGAGGTAACTGTCTTGGGTCCAGAGGTAACTGTCTTGGGTCCAGAGGTAACTGTCTTGGGTCCAGAGGTAACTGTCTTGGGTCCAGAGGTAACTGTCTTGGGTCCAGAGGTAACTGTCTTGGGTCCAGAGGTAACTGTCTTGGGTCCAGAGGTAACTATCTTGGGTCCAGAGGTAACTCTCTTGGGTCCAGAGGTAACTGTCTTGGGTCCAGAGGTAACTATCTTGGGTCCAGAGGTAACTCTCTTGGGTCCAGAGGTAACTGTCTTGGGTCCAGAGGTAACTGTCTTGAGTCCAGAGGTAACTGTCTTGGGTCCAGAGGTAACTCTCTTGGGTCCAGAGGTAACTCTCTTGGGTCCAGAGGTAACTCTCTTGCGTCCAGAGGTAACTGTCTTGGGTCCAGAGGTAACTGTCTTGGGTCCAGAGGTAACTGTCTTGGGTCCAGGGGTAACTGTCTTGGGTCCAGAGGTAACTCTCTTGGGTCAAGAGGTAACTGTCTTGGGTCCAGAGGTAACTGTCTTGGGTCCAGAGGTAACTCTCTTGGGTCCAGAGGTAACTCTCTTGGGTCCAGAGGTAACTGTCTTGGGTCCAGAGGTAACTGTCTTGGGTCCAGAGGTAACTGTCTTGGGACCAGAGGTAACTGTCTTGGGACCAGAGATAACTGTCTTGGGACCAGAGGTAACTGTCTTGGGTCCAGAGGTAACTGTCTTGGGACCAGAGGTAACTGTCTTGGGACCAGAGATAACTGTCTTGGGACCAGAGGTAACTGTCTTGGGTCCAGAGGTAACTGTCTTGGGACCAGAGGTAACTGTCTTGGGACCAGAGATAACTGTCTTGGGACCAGAGGTAACTGTCTTGGGACCAGAGATAACTGTCTTGGGACCAGAGGTAACTGTCTTGGGTCCAGAGGTAACTGTCTTGGGACCAGAGGTGACTGTCTTGGGTCCAGAGGTAACTGTCTTGGGACCAGAGGGAGTTCTCTGCTTCAGGTACATCTGTTTGTGACTTGATAGAGCCCACTGTGTGGGCGAAACGTAGTCAATAAAGGGCTGCATTATACTACATTTGTGTCTATTTCTCCACAGTAAGGCAAAGACATAAGCAATCACTGGGAGAAAGTGGGCCAGAGAGAGTATAGGTAATGAGAAGGTCGAAGAGGTATGGGGTAGATTAAGGATACAATGTTAGAGTGCTGAACAGAATTCTGTGTGTTAAAGAGGGCGGGTGTAGGTGGGTAGAAGAATGACTGGTGGAATGATGAAAGTTTTTTTTTTTTGGCAAGGTAGAAATGATGTACGGAAATCAGGAGTGTTTGAAGAGGAAGAGGGAGGAACAAGAATAAGTGGTGGAGTGTTAAAGGAGAATCAATGAGAGAGTTTTGGTGTGAGATTAATAAGAAAGTGGACTTGGTATTTAAAAATGAGAGGGAAGGAATGTTGGGCAGGGAAGTGGAGGTACTGGGAAGATGGAGAGAATACTTTGAGGAACTTGGCAGACGATGACAAAAGCCGTGGCAAAGGATGCTTTAAATACAAGTCATGGACGAAACGTCGTGTTAAAAGTATCCTCTTCTACCAGTGTCTTTATCCACATTCTAATGAGCTGGTAAATAGGCCTACTGGCCTATGTGAGGCAGGTCCAATTCTCTCACAGGCTTAAGGCAATGCTCTGACCTAGTGAGGTCAGTCACGTCACTTAAGGGAGGAGCACAGCATCCGACCTAGTAGCACAAGCTAGTCAGGTCCAACTCACACCCACCCACACCCACTCATGTATTTATCCAACCTATTTTTAAAACTACACAACATTTTAGCCTCTATAACGGTACTCGGGAGTTTGTTCCACTCATCCACAACTCTATTACCAAACCAGTGCTTTCCTAAACCCTTCCGGAATCTGATTTTTACCATTTTAAAGCCATTGTAGATATTTTTAGCACAGGAAGGAAAAATAGCTGAGAGGAGCAAGGAAGAGCCAGAAATAATGGTAGGGGGATGCATGAGGCAATAGATAAAATGACAGACAGACAGTTAAGCAGTTGAGATAGATGGGATTAAGACAGAGATATTGAAAGCAGGTTGATATACTTGTTCAATATATGCATGCAAGAAGGGAAGGTATCTCAAGACTGGCAGAGAGATACTCAGATACTCAAGTCTGTTGAGTATACCAGGAAAGTGTATGGTAGAATTATTATTGAAAGAATGAGGAATAAGACAGAGTAGGATTACAAAGGAACAAGGATGATTCAGGAAGGGCGGGGATGTGTAAAGCAAGTGTTTACGATGAAGTATATAGTAAACAGTATTTACAAAAGGGAAGACGTTGTAATTGTTGAGACTCGCAGCATTTAACTGCCTGGGTCTTTTCCAAAAGGTGACCTGGCCTTGGCTCCCCACTTGGCTAGACACTGGTCTGCCACCTTCTCCACCCCTCGAGGCTCGTAGAGAGAGGCTAGACACTGGTCTGCCACCTTCTCCACCCCTCGAGGCTCGTAGAGAGAGGCTAGACACTGGTCTGCCACCTTCTCCACCCCTCGAGGCTCGTAGAGAGAGGCTAGACACTGGTCTGCCACCTTCTCCACCCCTCGAGGCTCGTAGAGAGAGGCTAGACACTGGTCTGCCACCTTCTCCACCCCTCGAGGCTCGTAGAGAGAGGCTAGACACTGGTCTGCCACCTTCTCCACCCCTCGAGGCTCGTAGAGAGAGGCTAGACACTGGTCTGCCACCTTCTCCACCCCTCGAGGCTCGTAGAGAGAGGCTAGACACTGGTCTGCCACCTTCTCCACCCCTCGAGGCTCGTAGAGAGAGGCTAGACACTGGTCTGCCACCTTCTCCACCCCTCGAGGCTCGTAGAGAGAGGCTAGACACTGGTCTGCCACCTTCCCTGCACCTCGAGGCTCGCCTCGCAGAGAGAAGTTAAACACTGGTCTGCCACCTTCCCCGCCCCTCGAGGCTCGTAGAGAGAAGTTAAACACTGGTTTGCCACCTTCTCCGCCCCTCGAGGCTCGTAGAGAGAAGCTAGACACTGATCTGCCACCTTTCACGCCCCTCGGGACTCGTAGGGAGTGGCACTGTGTAGCCTCAAATGGTGTTATGCTTTGAAGGGCAGACAGCCGTGTGTCACATTAACGGATTTAGAAAAGGTATATGATAGCCTGGATAGAGAATGTGACAGATGTTGCAAATATATGGAATAGGTGGTAGGTTACTAAAAAGAGCAAAGAACTGTTGTGTAGAGAATGAGGCTCAGGTTAGGGTATGCAGGACGGGGAATATTTCCCAGTAAAACGCGACTTTAAGCAGTGTAATGTCACTATGGTTGTTGAGGAGAGGTGTAGCATCAGCTCTGATACAAAGTTAACCTGAAATGCTCAGGCATGCTAGTGGCTTATTATTCATGGGCTCTATGAGGCAGAAGGGAAGACCTATGACGAAAGAAGAACAAAAAAGCACAATACCATGACTAGAAAAATACACAAATAACCAGCGTGACTTTGTCAATGGTCGTAGTCGGACCGAAACGTCGTCGTAAGCTCCTCTCTCCTATGTGGGGGTTATCTGTGTATAGTGTGACAAAAGAAGACAGGGAGAGGTACAAGAGATTGAAAGCATCACTGGGGTAACAGGAGAGGTCATGAACCAACTGACAATACCTTATAACATGTAAATCTCACATTGTCCACTATGCGAAGAAATATAAAACTGAATTTGAGAGTGGCTCTCTACCTATCACAGTTCTTGGGGAGATTCTGAAAAAGCAGGAAATTAAAAGTGAACATAGAAAAGAGCAAGGTGATGAGGATAGCAAGAAGTCTAGGCAATGAAATATAAGAATGGAGGGAGAGAGAATGGCGGAATTAAAGTTATGTAGATACCTGGGAACGGACTTGTCACCAGATGGGTCTATTAAAGGCGAGGTGAACCACAAAATGGATGAGGGGGGAAACGACTGTATTATTAACGCACATTAAACACTTGCCTGGTAATTACCTTGCCAGATATTTATTACTATTACTATTATTATTATTGTTATTATTATTAATATTCATCTGGGAGAGACTTGCTTATTTTATACAAATTTTGGCTGCGTCTGCAACTCAAACTGCAATCTATGACCTGCAACCTAATGACCTGTGACCTGCAACCTAATGACCTGTGACCTGCAACCTAATGACCTGTAATATAATGACCCAGAAAACGATTTTTGTCGTTTTTCTTAGCAAGACACCATCCAGAAATGTTGCAAGACACCATCCAGAAATGTTGCAAGATACCATCCAGAAATGTTGCAAGATACCATCCAGAAATGTTGCAAGATACCATCCAGAAATGATGCAAGATACCATCCAGAAATGATGCAAGATACCATCCAGAAATGTTGCAAGATACCATCCAGAAATGATGCAAGATACCATCCAGAAATGATGCAAGATACCATCCAGAAATGTTGCAAGATACCATCCAGAAATGTTGCAAGATACCATCCAGAAATGTTGCAAGATACCATCCAGAAATGTTGCAAGATACCATCCAGAAATGTTGCAAGACACCATCCAGAAATGTTGCAAGACACCATCCAGAAATGTTGCAAGACACCATCCAGAAATGTTGCAAGACACCATCCAGAAATGTTGCAAGACACCATCCAGAAATGTTGCAAGACACCATCCAGAAATGTTGCAAGATACCATCCAGAAATGTTGCAAGACACCATCCAGAAATGTTGCAAGATACCATCCAGAAATGTTGCAAGATACCATCCAGAAATGTTGCAAGATACCATCCAGAAATGTTGCAAGACACCATCCAGAAATGTTGCAAGATACCATCCAGAAATGTTGCAACACACCATCCAGAAATGTTGCAAGACACCATCCAGAAATGTTGCAAGACACCATCCAGAAATGTTGCAAGATACCATCCAGAAATGTTGCAAGACACCATCCAGAAATGTTGCAAGATACCATCCAGAAATGTTGCAAGATACCATCCAGAAATGTTGCAAGATACCATCCAGAAATGTTGCAAGATACCATCCAGAAATGTTGCAAGATACCATCCAGAAATGTTGCAAGATACCATCCAGAAATGTTGCAAGATACCATCCAGAAATGTTGCAAGATACCATCCAGAAATGTTGCAAGACACCATCCAGAAATGTTGCAAGACACCATCCAGAAATGTTGCAAGACACCATCCAGAAATGTTGCAAGACACCATCCAGAAATGTTGCAAGACACCATCCAGAAATGTTGCAAGACACCATCCAGAAATGTTGCAAGACACCATCCAGAAATGTTGCAAGATACCATCCAGAAATGTTGCAAGACACCATCCAGAAATGTTGCAAGATACCATCCAGAAATGTTGCAAGACACCATCCAGAAATGTTGCAAGATACCATCCAGAAATGTTGCAAGATACCATCCAGAAATGTTGCAAGATACCATCCAGAAATGTTGCAAGACACCATCCAGAAATGTTGCAAGACACCATCCAGAAATGTTGCAAGACACCATCCAGAAATGTTGCAAGATACCATCCAGAAATGTTGCAAAACACCATCCAGAAATGTTGCAAGATACCACCCAGAAATGTTGCAAGATACCATCCAGAAATGTTGCAAGATACCACCCAGAAATGTTGCAAGATACCACCCAGAAATGTTGCAAGATACCATCCAGAAATGTTGCAAGATACCATCCAGAAATGTTGCAAGATACCATCCAGAAATGTTGCAAGACACCATCCAGAAATGTTGCAAGACACCATCCAGAAATGTTGCAAGATACCATCCAGAAATGTTGCAAGATACCATCCAGAAATGTTGCAAGATACCATCCAGAAATGTTGCAAGATACCATCCAGAAATGTTGCAAGATACCATCCAGAAATGTTGCAAGACACCATCCATAAATGTTGCAAGATATCATCCAGAAATGTTGCAAGATACCATCCAGAAATATTGCAAGATACCATCCATAAATGTTGCAAGACACCATCCAGAAATGTTGCAAGATACCATCCAGAAATGTTGCAAGATACCATCCATAAATGCTGCAAGATATCATCCAGAAATGTTGCAAGATACCATCCATAATGTTGCAATATATCATCCAGAAATGTTGCAAGATACCATCCAGAAATGTTGCAAGATTCCATCCAGAAATGTTGCAAGGTACCATCCAGAAATGTTGCAAGATACCATTAAGAAATGTTGCAAGATGCCATCCAGAAATGTTGCAACATACCATCGAGAAATGTTGCAAGATACCATCCAGAAATGTTGCAACATACCATTCAGAAATGTTTCAACATACCATCCAGAAATGTTGCAAGATACCATCCAGAAATGTTGCAAGATACCATCCAGAAATGTTGCAAGATACCATCCAGAAATGTTGCAAGATACCATCCAGAAATGTTGCAAGATACCATCCAGAAATGTTGCAAGATACCATCCAGAAATGTTGCAAGATACCATCCAGAAATGTTGCAAAATACCATCCAGAAATGTTGCAAGATACCATCCAGAAATGTTGCAAGATACCACCCAGAAATGTTGCAAAATACCATCCAGAAATGTTGCAAGATACCATCCAGAAATGTTGCAAGATACCATCCAGAAATGTTGCAAGATACCATCCAGAAATGTTGCAAGATACCATCCAGAAATGTTGCAAGATACCATCCAGAAATGTTGCAAGATACCATCCAGAAATGTTGCAAGATACCATCCAGAAATGTTGCAAGATACCATCCAGAAATGTTGCAAGATACCATCCAGAAATGTTGCAAGATACCATCCAGAAATGTTGCAAGATACCATCCAGAAATGTTGCAAGATACCATCCAGAAATGTTGCATGATACCATCCAGAAATGTTGCAAGATACCATCCATGTGTGGATTTGCAGACTCTTCACACGTCATAAAGGAGGAACACTGCAGAAGGCCTACTTGCCCACACTAGGCAACTTCTTCTCACAACCAAGCATTTCCCCACCCACCTTACAGTCTCACCTGGCGGAGCCAGGAGTTGTGACTCGACCCCTGCAACCACAACCAGGTGAGTACACACACATGATGAACATAGCTGTAAGCTGAACATAACTAAGCTGAACACAACTTTAAGATGAACACAACTAAGCTGAACACGGCTTTAAGCTGAACGTAACTAAGCTGAACACATCTTTAAGCTGAACACAACTAAGGTGAACACAGCTTTAAGATGAACACAACTAAGGTGAACAGAGCTTTAAGCTGAACACAGCTTTACAAGGTTCACACACACTAAATTTTAAAGCTTTTAACGTCGATGACCTATAATTCTCTTTATTGATAAACACTTGACAACAGCTATAATTATCCTCCCCTGGGAGGGAAATTATCCTCCCCTGGGAGGGAAATTATCCTCCCATGGGAGGGTAATTATCCTCCCCTGGGAGGGTAATTATCCTCCCCAGGGAGGGAAATTATCCTCCCCTGGGAGGGAAATTATCGTCCCCTGGGAGGGAAATTATCGTCCCCTGGGAGGGAAATTATCCTCCCCTGGGAGGGTAATTATCCTCCCCTGGGAGGGAAATTATCCTCCCCTGGGAGGGAAATTATCCTCCCCTGGGAGGGAAATTATCCTCCCCTGGGAGGGAAATTATCCTCCCCTGGGAGGGAAATTATCCTCTCCTGGGAGGGAAATTATCCTCCCCTGGGAGGGTAATTATCCTCCCCTGGGAGGGTAATTATCCTCTCCTGGGAGGGTAATTATCCTACCCTGGGAGGGAAATTATTCTCCCCTGGGAGGACAATTATCCTCCCCTGGGAGGGTAATTATCCTCCCCCGGGAGGGAAATTATCCTCCCTGGGAGGGTAATTATCCTAGCTGAGAGGATAATTATCCTCCCTGGGAGGGAAATTATCCTCCCCTGGGAGAAAAATTATCCTCCCCTGGGAGGGAAATTATCCTCCCCTGGGAGGGAAATTATCCTCCCCTGGGAGGGAAATTATCCTCTCCTGGGAGGGTAATTATCCTCCCCTGGGAGGGAAATTATCCTCCCCTGGGAGGGAAATTATCCTCCCCTGGGAAAGAAATTATCCTCCCATGGGAGGGAAATTATCCTCTCCTGGGAGGGAAATTATCCTCTCCTGGGAGGGTAATTATCCTCCCCTGGGAGGGAAATTATCCTCCCCTGGGCGGGAAACTATCCTCTCCAGGGAGGGAAATTATCCTCCCCTGGGAGGGAAATTATCCTCCTTTGGGAGGGAAATTATCCTCTCCTGGGAGGGTAATTATCCTCCCCTGGGAGGGAAATTCTCCTCCCCTGGGAGGGAAATTAACCTTCCCTCTGAAGGAAATTCTCCTCCCCTGGGAGGGTAATTATCCTCCTCTGGGAGGGAAATTATCCTCCCCTGGGAGGACAATTATGATCCCCTGGGAGGGAAATTATCCTCCACTGGGAGGGAAATTATCCTCCCATGGGAGGGAAATTATCCTCCCTGGGAAGGAAATTATCCTCCCCTGGGAGAAAAATTATCTTCCCCTGGGAAGGAAATTATCCTCCCCTGGGAGGACAATTATCCTCCCCTGGGAGGGAAATTATCCTCCCCTGGGAGGGAAATTATCCTCCCCTGGGAGGATAATTATCCTTCCCTGGGAGGGTAATTATCCTCTCCTGGGAGGGTAATTATCCTACCCTGGGAGGGAAATTATTCTCCCTGGGAGGACAATTATCCTCCCCTGGGAGGGTAATTATCCTCCCCTGGGAGGGAAATTATCCTCCCTGGGAGGGTAATTATCCAAGCTGAGAGGATAATTATCCTCCCTGGGAGGGTAATTATCCTAGCTGAGAGGATAATTATCCTCCCTGGGAAGGAAATTATCCTCCCCTGGGAGGACAATTATCCTCCCCTGGGAGGGAAATTATCCTCCCCTGGGAGGGAAATTATCCTCCCCTGGGAGGATAATTATCCTTCCCTGGGAGGGTAATTATCCTCTCCTGGGAGGGTAATTATCCTACCCTGGGAGGGAAATTATTCTCCCTGGGAGGACAATTATCCTCCCCTGGGAGGGTAATTATCCTCCCCTGGGAGGGAAATTATCCTCCCTGGGAGGGTAATTATCCAAGCTGAGAGGATAATTATCCTCCCTGGGAGGGTAATTATCCTAGCTGAGAGGATAATTATCCTCCCTGGGAGGGTAATTATCCTCCCATGGGGTTAATTAATCCACTGGGGAGGACAATTTTGCCTTCTGTCTGTAACCAATTGGTGGTTGTTGTTGAAATTGGTGTATATACCCTGGTGTATATACCCTGTTGTATATACCCTGGTGTATATACCCTGGTGTATATACCCTGGTGTATATACCCTGTTGTATATACCCTGGTGTATATACCCTGGTGTATATACCCTGGTGTATATACCCTGTTGTATATACCCTGGTGTATATACCCTGGTGTATATACCCTGGTGTATATACCCTGGTGTATATACCCTGGTGTATATACCCTGGTGTATATACCATGGTGTATATACCCTGGTGTATATACCCTGATGTACATACCCTGGTGTACATACCCTGGTGTATATACCCTGGTGTATATACCCTGGTGTATATACCCTGGTGTATATACCCTGGTGTATATACCCTGGTGTACATACCCTGGTGTATATACCCTGGTGTATATACCTGGTGTATATACCCTGGTGTATATACCCTGGTGTATATACCCTGGTGTATATACCATGGCGTATATAACCTAGTGTATATACCCTGGTGTATATACCCTGGTGTATATACCCTGATGTATATACCATGGCGTATATACCCTGGTGTATATACCCTGGTGTATATACCCTGGTGTATATACCCTGGTGTATATACCCTGGAGTATATACCCTGGTGTATATACCCTGGTGTATATACCATGGCGTATATAACCTGGTGTATATACCCTGGTGTATATACCCTGGTGTATATACCCTGGTGTATATACCATGGCGTACATACCCTGGTGTATATACCCTGGTGTATATACCCTGGTGTATATACCATGGCGTATATAATCTGTTGTATATACCCTGGTGTATATACCTGGTGTATATACCCTGGTGTATATACCCTGGTGTATATACCCTCGTGTATATACCCTGGTGTATATACCCTGGTGTATATACCATGGCGTATATAGCCTGGTGTATATACCCTGGTGTATATACCCTGGTGTATATACCCTGGTGTATATACCCTGGTGTATATACCCTGGTGTATATACCCTGATGTATATACCCTGGTGTATATACCCTGGTGTATATACCCTGGTGTATATACCCTGATGTATATACCCTGATGTACATACCCTGGTGTATATACCCTGGTGTATATACCCTGGTGTACATACCCTGGTGTATATACCCTGGAGTATATACCCTGGTGTATATACCCTGGTGTATATACCCTGGTGTATATACCTGGTGTATATACCCTGGTGTATATACCCTGGTGTATATACCCTGGAGTATATACCCTGGTGTATATACCCTGGTGTATATACCCTGGTGTATATACCTGGTGTATATACCCTGGTGTATATACCCTGGTGTATATACCCTGGTGTATATAACCTGGTGTATATACCCTGGTGTATATACCCTGGTGTATATACCCTGATGTATATACCATGGCGTATATACCCTGGTGTATATACCCTGGTGTATATACCCTGGTGTATATACCCTGGTGTATATACCCTGGAGTATATACCCTGGTGTATATACCCTGGTGTATATACCATGGCGTATATAACCTGGTGTATATACCCTGGTGTATATACCCTGGTGTATATACCCTGGTGTATATACCATGGCGTACATACCCTGGTGTATATACCCTGGTGTATATACCCTGGTGTATATACCCTGGTGTATAAACCATGGCGTATATAATCTGTTGTATATACCCTGGCGTATATACCTGGTGTATATACCCTGGTGTATATACCCTGGTGTATATACCCTCGTGTATATACCCTGGTGTATATACCCTGGTGTATATACCATAACGTATATAGCCTGGTGTATATACCCTGGTGTATATACCCTGGTGTATATACCCTGGTGTATATACCCTGGTGTATATACCCTGCTGTATATACCCTGATGTATATACCCTGGTGTATATAC
Organism: Cherax quadricarinatus; assembly: GCF_038502225.1. Taxonomy (NCBI): domain Eukaryota; kingdom Metazoa; phylum Arthropoda; class Malacostraca; order Decapoda; family Parastacidae; genus Cherax; species Cherax quadricarinatus. The sequence continues at coordinate 2,127,343 of NC_091296.1, read as the reverse complement.
CCTGATGTATATACCCTGGTGTATATACCCTGGTGTATATACCCTGGTGTATATACCCTGGTGTATATACCCTGGTGTACATACCCTGGTGTATATACCCTGGTGTATATACCCTGGTGTATATACCCTGGTGTACATACCCTGGTGTATATACCCTGGTGTATATACCCTGGTGTATATACCCTGGTGTATATACCCTTATGTACATACCCTGGTGTACATACCCTGGTGTATATACCCTGATGTACATACCCTGGTGTACATACCCTGGTGTATATACCCTGGTGTATATACCCTGGTGTATATACCCTGGTGTATATACCCTGGTGTATATACCCTGATGTACATACCCTGGTGTATATACCCTGGTGTATATACGCTGATGTACATACCCTGGTGTACATACCCTGGTGCATATACCCTGGTGTATATACCCTGGTGTATATACTCTGGTGTGTATACCCTGGTGTATATACCCTGGTGTATATACGCTGATGTACATACCCTGGTGTACATACCCTGGTGTATATACCCTGGTGTATATACCCTGGTGTATATACCCTGGTGTATATACCCTGGTGTATATACCCTGGTGTATATACCCTGGTGTATATACCCTGATGTACATACCCTGGTGTATATACCCTGGTGTATATACGCTGATGTACATACCCTGGTGTACATACCCTGGTGTATATACCCTGGTGTATATACCCTGGTGTATATACCCTGGTGTGTATACCCTGGTGTATATACCCTGGTGTATATACGCTGATGTACATACCCTGGTGTATATACCCTGATGTACATACCCTGGTGTATATACCCTGGTGTATATACGCTGATGTACATACCCTGGTGTACATACCCTGGTGTATATACCCTGGTGTATATACCCTGGTGTATATACCCTGGTGTATATACCCTGGTGTATATACCCTGGTGTATATACCCTGGTGTATATACGCTGATGTACATACCCTGGTGTATATACCCTGGTGTATATACCCTGGTGTATATACCCTGGTGTATATACCCTGGTGTATATACCCTGGTGTATATACCCTGATGTACATACCCTGGTGTATATACCCTGGTGTATATACCCTGGTGTATATACCCTGGTGTATATACCCTGGTGTATATAACATGGTGTATATACCCTGGTGTATATACCCTGGTGTATATAACATGGTGTATATACCCTGGTGTATATACCCTGGTGTATATACCCTGGTGTACATACCCTGGTGTATATACCCTGGTGTATATAACATGGTGTATATACCCTGGTGTATATACCCTGGTGTATATAACATGGTGTATATACCCTGGTGTATATACCCTGGTGTATATACCCTGGTGTATATACCCTGGTGTATATACCCTGGTGTATATAACATGGTGTATATACCCTGGTGTATATACCCTGGTGTATATACCCTGGTGTATATACCCTGGTGTATATAACATGGTGTATATACCCTGGTGTATATACCCTGGTGTATATACCCTGGTGTATATAACATGGTGTATATACCCTGGTGTATATACCCTGGTGTATATAACATGGTGTATATACCCTGGTGTATATACCCTGGTGTATATACCCTGGTGTATATACCCTGGTGTATATACCCTGGTGTATATAACATGGTGTATATACCCTGGTGTATATACCCTGGTGTATATACCCTGGTGTATATACCCTGGTGTATATAACATGGTGTATATACCCTGGTGTATATACCCTGGTGTATATACCCTGGTGTATATACCCTGGTGTATATACCCTGGTGTATATACCCTGGTGTATATACCCTGGTGTATATAACATGGTGTATATACCCTGGTGTATATACCCTGGTGTATATAACATGGTGTATATACCCTGGTGTATATACCCTGGTGTATATACCCTGGTGTATATACCCTGGTGTATATACCCTGGTGTATATACCCTGGTGTCATACACTCAGCAGTATTCATACAGTAAATAACACAAGTCTACGGTGCTTGTGTGCCAGTTTTAACATAATGACTTACCAATCATTATTATTACTGTTATCATTGTTACTGTTATTATTATTGTTATTATTATTATTATTATTTTTATTATTACTGTTATTGTTATTATTACAATCATTGTTCCATCAGTGAAGGAGTATAATCCTAGCAATTATACCAATCACAATCATTGTTCCATCAGTGTAGGAGTATAATCCTAGCAATTATACAAATCACAATCATTGTACCATCAGTGTAGGAGTATAATCCTAGCAATTATACCAATCACAATCATTGTTCCATCAGTGTAGGAGTATAATCCTAGCAATTATACCAATCACAATCATTGTGCCATCAGTGTAGAAGTATAATCCTAGCAATTATACCAATCACAATCATTGTACCATCAGTGTAGGAGTATAATCCTAGCAATTATACCAATCACAATCATTGTGCCATCAGTGAAGGAGTATAATCCTAGCAATTATACCAATCACAATCATTGTACCATCAGTGAAGGAGTATAATCCTAACAATTATACCAATCACAATCATTGTTCCATCAGTGTAGGAGTATAATCTTAGCAATTATACCAATCACAATCGTTGTTCCATCAGTGTAGGAGTATAATCCAAGCAATTATACAAATCACAATCATTGTACCATCAGTGTAGGAGTATAATCTTAGCAATTATACCAATCACAATCGTTGTTCCATCAGTGTAGGAGTATAATCCAAGCAATTATACCAATCACAATCATTGTTCCATCAGTGTAGGAGTATAATCCAAGCAATTATACCAATCACAATCATTGTTCCATCAGTGTAGGAGTATAATCCAAGCAATTATACCAATCACAATCATTGTTCCATCAGTGTAGGAGTATAATAGAACATAATTACTCGAGTCACGCCTCAAGCAATATAATTATATATAATTAGAGAGGAGAGGTTGATCTGGTGGGTGTTGCTTGTAGTGATGGTGTTGCTTGTAGTGATGGTGTTGCTGGTAGTGATGGTGTTGCTTGTAGTGATGGTGTTGCTGGTAGTGATGGTGTTGCTTGTAGTGATGGTGTTGCTGGTAGTGATGGTGTTGCTTGTAGTGATGGTGTTGCTTGTAGTGATGGTGTTGCTTGTAGTGATGGTGTTGCTGGTAGTGATGGTGTTGCTGGTAGTGATGGTGTTGCTTGTAGTGATGGTGTTGCTGGTAGTGATGGTGTTGCTTGTAGTGATGGTGTTGCTTGTAGTGATGGTGTTGCTTGTAGTGATGGTGTTGCTGGTAGTGATAGTGTTGCTGGTAGTGATGGTGTTGCTGGTAGTGATGGTGTTGCTTGTAGTGATGGTGTTGCTGGTAGTGATGGTGTTGCTTGTAGTGATGGTGTTGCTTGTAGTGATAGTGTTGCTTGTAGTGATAGTGTTGCTTGTAGTGATGGTGTTGCTTGTAGTGATAGTGTTGCTTGTAGTGATAGTGTTGCTTGTCGTGATGGTGTTGCTGGTAGTGATGGTGTTGCTGGTAGTGATGGTGTTGCTTGTAGTGATGGTGTTGCTTGTAGTGATAGTGTTGCTTGTCGTGATGGTGTTGCTGGTAGTGATGGTGTTGCTGGTAGTGATGGTGTTGCTGGTAGTGATGGTGTTGCTGGTAGTGATGGTGTTGCTTGTAGTGATGGTGTTGCTTGTAGTGATAGTGTTGCTTGTAGTGATAGTGTTGCTTGTAGTGATGGTGTTGCTTGTAGTGATAGTGTTGCTTGTAGTGATAGTGTTGCTTGTCGTGATGGTGTTGCTGGTAGTGATGGTGTTGCTGGTAGTGATGGTGTTGCTTGTAGTGATGGTGTTGCTTGTAGTGATAGTGTTGCTTGTCGTGATGGTGTTGCTGGTAGTGATGGTGTTGCTGGTAGTGATGGTGTTGCTGGTAGTGATGGTGTTGCTGGTAGTGATGGTGTTGCTGGTAGTGATGGTGTTGCTGGTAGTGATGGTGTTGCTGGTAGTGATGGTGTTGCTGGTAGTGATGGTGTTGCTGGTAGTGATGGTGTTGCTTGTAGTGATGGTGTTGCTTGTAGTGATAGTGTTGCTTGTCGTGATGGTGTTGCTGGTAGTGATGGTGTTGCTGGTAGTGATGGTGTTGCTTGTAGTGATGGTGTTGCTTGTAGTGATGGTGTTGCTTGTAGTGATAGTGTTGCTTGTCGTGATGGTGTTGCTGGTAGTGATGGTGTTGCTGGTAGTGATGGTGTTGCTTGTAGTGATGGTGTTGCTTGTAGTGATGGTGTTGCTTGTAGTGATGGTGTTGCTTGTAGTGATAGTGTTGCTTGTCGTGATGGTGTTGCTGGTAGTGATGGTGTTGCTGGTAGTGATGGTGTTGCTGGTAGTGATGGTGTTGCTGGTAGTGATGGTGTTGCTGGTAGTGATGGTGTTGCTTGTAGTGATGGTGTTGCTGGTAGTGATGGTGTTGCTGGTAGTGATGGTGTTGCTGGTAGTGATGGTGTTGCTGGTAGTGATGGTGTTGCTTGTAGTGATGGTGTTGCTGGTAGTGATGGTGTTGCTTGTAGTGATGGTGTTGCTGGTAGTGATGGTGTTGCTGGTAGTGATGGTGTTGCTTGTCGTGATGGTGTTGACTGTAGTGATGGTGTTGCTGGTAGTGATGGTGTTGCTTGTAGTGATGGTGTTGCTTGTCGTGATGGTGTTGCTTGTAGTGATGGTGTTGCTGGTAGTGATGGTGTTGCTGGTAGTGATGGTGTTGCTTGTAGTGATTGTGTTGCTGGTAGTGATGGTGTTGCTGGTAGTGATGGTGTTGCTTGTAGTGATGGTGTTGCTGGTAGTGATGGTGTTGCTGGTAGTGATGGTGTTGCTTGTAGTGATGGTGTTGCTGGTAGTGATGGTGTTGCTTGTAGTGATGGTGTTGCTGGTAGTGATGGTGTTGCTGGTAATGATGGTGTTGCTTGTCGTGATGGTGTTGCTGGTAGTGATGGTGTTGCTGGTAGTGATGGTGTTGCTTGTAGTGATGGTGTTGCTGGTAGTGATGGTGTTGCTTGTAGTGATGGTGTTGCTGGTAGTGATGGTGTTGCTGGTAGTGATGGTGTTGCTGGTAGTGATGGTGTTGCTTGTAGTGATGGTGTTGCTGGTAGTGATGGTGTTGCTTGTAGTGATGGTGTTGCTGGTAGTGATGGTGTTGCTGGTAGTGATGGTGTTGCTTGTCGTGATGGTGTTGACTGTAGTGATGGTGTTGCTGGTAGTGATGGTGTTGCTTGTAGTGATGGTGTTGCTTGTCGTGATGGTGTTGCTTGTAGTGATGGTGTTGCTGGTAGTGATGGTGTTGCTGGTAGTGATGGTGTTGCTTGTAGTGATTGTGTTGCTGGTAGTGATGGTGTTGCTGGTAGTGATGGTGTTCCTTGTAGTGATGGTGTTGCTGGTAGTGATGGTGTTGCTGGTAGTGATGGTGTTGCTTGTAGTGATGGTGTTGCTGGTAGTGATGGTGTTGCTTGTAGTGATGGTGTTGCTGGTAGTGATGGTGTTGCTGGTAATGATGGTGTTGCTTGTCGTGATGGTGTTGCTGGTAGTGATGGTGTTGCTGGTAGTGATGGTGTTGCTTGTAGTGATGGTGTTGCTGGTAGTGATGGTGTTGCTTGTAGTGATGGTGTTGCTGGTAGTGATGGTGTTGCTGGTAGTGATGGTGTTGCTGGTAGTGATGGTGTTGCTTGTAGTGATGGTGTTGCTGGTAGTGATGGTGTTGCTGGTAGTGATGGTGTTGTTGGTAGTGATGGTGTTGCTTGTTTTGATGGTGTTGTTGGTAGTGATGGTGTTGCTTGTAGTGATGGTGTTGCTGGTAGTGATGGTGTTGCTGGTAGTGATGGTGTTGCTTGTAGTGATGGTGTTGCTGGTAGTGATGGTGTTGTTGGTAGTGATGGTGTTGCTTGTAGTGATGGTGTTGCTTGTAGTGATGGTGTTGTTGTTAGTGATGGTGTTGCTTGTAGTGATGGTGTTGCTTGTAGTGATGGTGTTGTTCGTAGTTATGGTGTTGCTTGCAGTGATAGTGTTGTTTGTATTGATGGTGATGCTTGCAGTGATGGTGTTGCTTGTAGTGATGGTGTTGCTTGTAGTGATGGTGTTGCTTGCAGTGATGGTGTTGCTTGTAGTGATGGTGTTGCTTGTAGTGATGGTGTTGCTGGTAGTGATGGTGTTGCTTGTAGTGATGGTGTTGTTGGTAGTGATGGTGTTGCTTGTAGTGATGGTGTTGCTTGTAGTGATGGTGTTGTTGGTAGTGATGGTGTTGCTGGTAGTGATGGTGTTGCTTGTAGTGATGGTGTTGCTTGTAGTGATGGTGTTGTTGGTAGTGATGGTGTTGCTTGTAGTGATGGTGTTGCTTGTAGTGATGGTGTTGCTTGTAGTGATGATGTTGCTTTAAGTGATGGTGTTGCTTGCAGTGATGGTGTTGCTTGTAGTGATGGTGTTGCTTGCAGTGATGGTGTTGCTTGTAGTGATGGTGATGCTTGCAGTGATGGTGTTGCTTGCAGTGATGGTGTTGCTTGTAGTGATGGTGATGCTTGCAGTGATGGTGATGCTTGCAGTGATGGTGTTGCTTGTAGTGATGGTGATGCTTGTAGTGATGGTGTTGCTTGTAGTGATGGTGTTGCTTGTAGTGATGGTGTTGCTTGTAGTGATGGTGTTGCTGGTAGTGATGGTGTTGCTGGTAGTGATTGTGTTGCTGGTAGTGATGGTGTTGCTTGTAGTGATTGTGTTGCTGGTAGTGATGGTGTTGCTTGTAGTGATGGTGTTGCTTGTAGTGATGGTGTTGCTGGTAGTGATGGTGTTGCTGGTAGTGATGGTGTTGCTTGTAGTGATGGTGTTGCTTGCAGTGATAGTGTTGTTTGTAGTGATGGTGATGCTTGCAGTGATGGTGTTGCTTGTAGTGATGGTGATGCTTGCAGTGATGGTGATGCTTGCAGTGATGGTGTTGCTTGTAGTGATGGTGATGCTTGTAGTGATGGTGTTGCTTGTAGTGATGGTGTTGCTTGTAGTGATGGTGTTGCTTGTAGTGATGGTGTTGCTGGTAGCGATGGTGTTGCTGGTAGTGATTGTGTTGCTGGTAGTGATGGTGTTGCTTGTAGTGATGGTGTTGCTTGTAGTGATGGTGTTGCTGGTAGTGATGGTGTTGCTGGTAGTGATGGTGTTGCTTGTAGTGATGGTGTTGCTTGCAGTGATAGTGTTGTTTGTAGTGATGGTGATGCTTGCAGTGATGGTGTTGCTTGTAGTGATGGTGATGCTTGCAGTGATGGTGATGCTTGCAGTGATGGTGTTGCTTGTAGTGATGGTGATGCTTGTAGTGATGGTGTTGCTTGTAGTGATGGTGTTGCTTGTAGTGATGGTGTTGCTTGTAGTGATGGTGTTGCTGGTAGCGATGGTGTTGCTGGTAGTGATTGTGTTGCTGGTAGTGATGGTGTTGCTTGTAGTGATGGTGTTGCTTGTAGTGATGGTGTTGCTGGTAGTGATGGTGTTGCTGGTAGTGATGGTGTTGCTTGTAGTGATGGTGTTGCTTGCAGTGATAGTGTTGTTTGTAGTGATGGTGATGCTTGCAGTGATGGTGTTGCTTGTAGTGATGGTGTTGCTTGTAGTGATGGTGTTGCTTGTAGTGATGGTGTTGCTTGTAGTGATGGTGTTGCTTTAAGTGATGGTGTTGCTTGCAGTGATGGTGTTGCTTGCAGTGATGGTGTTGCTTGCAGTGATGGTGTTGCTTGCAGTGATGGTGTTGCTTGCAGTGATGGTGTTGCTTGCAGTGATGGTGTTGCTTGCAGTGATGATGTTGCCTGAAGTGATGGTGTTACTTGCAGTTATGATGTTGCCTGCGGTGACGGTGTTGCCTGAAGTGATGGTGTTACTTGCAGTTATGATGTTGCCTGCGGTGACGGTGTTGCCTGCAGTGATGTTGCTGGCAATAATGGTGCTGCCTGCAAGAGATGGTGAAGGGAGTGGTCGGGACGTGGGTATGGTACTGAACAAGGGGAGTGGGCGTGGCAGTAAACAAGGGGTGTGAGAGTGGGCGTGACCATGAACAAGGGGTGTGGGAGTGGGCGTGGCAGTGAACAAGGGTTTGTGGGAGTGGGCGTGGCAGTGAACAAGGGGTGTGGGAGTGGGCGTGGCATTGAACAAGGGGGTGTGGGGGTGGGCGTAGCAGTGAACAAGTGGTGTGGGAGTGGGCGAGGCAGTGAGCAAGGGGTGTGGGAGTGGGCGAGGCAGTGAGCAAGGGGTGTGGGAGTGGGCGTGGCAGTGAACAAGCGGTGCGGGAGTGGGCGTGGCTTTGAACAAGATGTGTGGGAGTGGGCGTGGCAGTGAACAAGGGGTGTGGGAGTGGGCGAGGCAGTGAGCAAGGGGTGTGGGAGTGGGCGTGGCAGTGAACAAGGGGTGCGGGAGTGGGCGTGGCTTTGAACAAGATGTGTGGGAGTGGGCGTGGCAGTGAACAAGGGGGTGTGGGGGTGGGCGTAGCAGTGAACAAGGGGTGTGGGAGTGGGCGAGGCAGTGAGCAAGGGGTGTGGGAGTGGGCGTGGCAGTGAACAAGCGGTGCGGGAGTGGGCGTGGCATTGAACAAGATGTGTGGGAGTGGGCGTGGCAGTGAACAAGGGGGTGTGGGGGTGGGCGTAGCAGTGAACAAGGGGTGTGGGAGTGGGCGTGTCAGTGAACAACGGGGTGTGGGCGTTGGCGAGGGGGGGGGGTGTGGGCGTGATTGGGTTAGTACAGCCATTTTGTCAATTATCTCTCCTGAGTCATCTATAATATCATCACCCCAGTATCTGAGGGAGGGGGTAATCTGGGTAGGGGGTAATCTGGGGAGGGGGTAATCTGGGTAGGGGGTAATCTAGGGGAGGGTGTAATCTAGGGAGGGAGTAATCTATGGGAGGGGGTAATATGGAGAGGGGGGTAACCTGGTGAGTGGGTAATCTGGGGAGGGGGTAATCTGGGGGACAGTGGTAATCTGGGGAGGGGGTAATCAGGTGAGGGGGTAATTGGGGAGTAATCTGGAGGAGAGAGTAATCTGTGGAGGGTATAATCTCGGGAGGGGGTAATCTGGGGAGGGGATAATCTGGGGGAGGGGTAATCTCTTGGAGGAAGTATTCTGGGGAGTGGGGTAATCTGGGGAAGGAGTAATCTGGAAGGGGGTTGACCGCTGGATTAACCTGTGGGATTAATTCAGCGTAAATAACGTTGACGTTTACTAATCATCCGAGAACGTTAGAGTAATCTGAGTGGCTAATCCATTAGGACTAGACCGAGTGGCTAATCCATTAGGACTAGACCGAGTGGCTAATCCATTAGGACTAGACCGAGTGGCTAATCCATTAGGACTAGACCGAGTGGCTAATCCATTACGATTACTCTGAGTGGCTAATCTATTAATACTAATCCTGAGTGATTATTGAGTGTGCTACAACAAATTAGTTATGGATTCGCCGAATCCTCAGTGACTGCAGAGTTTGCTGATTGGATAAGTGACTATGGGAGATATGCTAGGCACTGTGCTTACCCTGTAACCTTTTTTAGTGAGGTTTGCATTCTCAGTTTCCCGAGGCTGTACATAGCCTACCACAACTGTGCCAAATGTACACACTAACGTCTAAATTTCAGCTGTGTGTGTGTTTGTACTCACATATTTGTAGTTGCAGGGGTCGATTCACAGCTCTTGGCCCCCAGTCGCTTGCCAAGTTTACTCTCTCTTAGCTCCGTGTGTGTGTACTCACATGCTATACTCACCTATATGTGCTTGCAGGGGTCGATTCACAGCTCCTGGCCCCGTGTTTATGTATGTGTGCGTGTGTGCTCACCTAATTGTACTTACCTAACTGTGGTTGCAGGGGTCGAGACTTAGCTCCAGGCCCCGCCTCTTCACTGATCGCTACTAGGTCCTCTCTCTGCTTCCTGAGCTTTGTCACACCTCGTCTTAAAGCTATGTATGGTTCCTGCCTCCACTACGTCACTTGCTAGGCTATTCCACTTCCTGACGACTCTATGACTGAAGAAATACTTCCTAACATCCCTGTGACTCCTCTGAGTCTTCAGCTTCCAATTGTGACCCCTTGTTTCTGTGTTCCCTCTCTGGAACATCCTGTCTCTGTCCACCTTATTTATTCCCCACAGTATCTTGTATGTCGTTATCATGTCTCCCCTGACCCTTCCGTCCTCCAATGTCGTCAGTCCGATTTCCCTCAACCTTTCTTCGTAGGACATTTCCCTGAGCTCCGGAACTTGTTGCAAACCTTTGCACTTTCTCTAACTTCTTGACGTGCTTGACCAGGTGTGGGTTCCAAACTGGTGCTGCATACTCCAGTATGGGCCTAGCATACACAGTGTACAGTGTCTTGAACGATTCCTTACTAAGGTATCGGAACGCTATTCTCAGGTTTGCCAGGCCCCCATATGCTGCAGCAGTTATCTGGTTGATGTGTGCCTCCAGAGACGTGCTCGGTGTTATGGTCACCCCAAGATCTTTCTCCTTGAGTGATTTTTTGTAGTCTTTGTCCAACTAGCGTATACTCTGCGGTCTTCTTTGCCCTTCCCCAATCTTCATGACTTTGCATTTGGCGGGGTTGAATTCGAGAAGCCAGTTGCTGGACCACGCGTCCAGCCTGTCCAGGTCTCTTTGTAGTCCTGCCTGATCCTCATCTGATTTAATTCTCCTCATTAACTTCACATCATCTGCCAACAAGGACACTTCTGAGTCTATCCCTTCCATCATGTCATTCACATATACCAAAAATAGCACTGGTCCTGGAACTGACCCCTGTGGGACCCCGCTCGTCACAGGCGCCCACTGTGACACCTCTTCACGTACCATGATTCGTTGTTGCCTCCCTATCAAGTATTCTCTGATGCATAGCAGTGCCCTCCCTGTTATATGCACCTGATCCTCCAGCTTCTGCACTAATCTCTTGTAAGGAACTGTGTCGAAGGCCTTCCTACAGTCCAGGAAAATGCAATCCACCCACCCCTCTCTCTCGTGTCTTACTTTTGTTACCTTGTCATAAAACTCCAGAAGGTTTGTGACAAAGGATTTGCCTTCCATGAATCCATGCTGGTTGTCATTTATAATCTTGTTCCGTTCTAGGTGCTCCACCACTCTCCTCCTGATAATCTTCTCCATGACTTTGCATACTATATACGTCAGAGATACAGGTCTGTAGTTTAGTGTCTCGTTTCTGTCTCCTTTCTTAAATATGGGGACTACATTTGCTGTCTTCCAAATCTCAGGTAGTTGCCCAGTTTCAAGGGATGTGTTGAAGATTGTGGTTAGAGGCATGAACAGCATCTCTGCTCCTTCTCTAAGGACCCATGGGGAGATGTTGTCCGGACCCCTCGCCTTTGAGGTATCAAGGTCACTTAGCAGCTACTGCACGTCCTCCTCCGTTGTTCGTATCTCATCCAACACTTGTGGTATATTCCTGTTGGTGTTCCCTTCTGTGCTGTCTTACCAGAGCCCTTCCTGCCTCTACTGTAAAAACTTCCTTAAATCTCATGTTGAGCTCCTCACATACCTCCTGATCGTTTCTTATGAGTTCCCCACCTTCTTTCCTCAGCCTGATCACTTGGTCTTTGACTGTTGTCTTCCTCCTGATTTGGTTGTACAGCAGTTTCGGGTCAGACTTGGCTTTCGATGCTATGTTATTTTCATACTGTCGCTGGGCCTCCCTCCTTACCTGTGCATACTCGTTCCAGGCTCTGCGACTAATCTCTCTATTTTCATGTGTTCTTTGCCTTCTGTATTTTTTCCATTCTCTATTGCACTTAGTTTTTGCCTCCTTACACCGTCGGGTAAACCAGGGGCTCGTTCTGGTCTTCCCGTTATTTCTGTTGCCCTTGGGAACAAACCTTTCCTCTGTCTCCTTCCATTTTGTTGTTACATATTCCATCATGTGTGTGTTTGTGTGTGTGTGTGTGTGTGTGTGTGTGTGTGTGTGTGTGTGTGTGTGTGTGTGTGTGTGTGTGTGTGTGTGTGTGTGTGTGTATGTGTGTTCCCCTCGTCTACAAAAGGTTAAAAACTAAATGAAGGTCGATTTGCGCTTCAAAACCTTTGCTAACCCAATTATGCCATTCTTCTGTCCGCCTCTCCCCCCCCCCCCCTTCCTCTCTCTCTCGTGCCCCTCCCCCCCCCCTCCCATCACTAGCACCGTACTCAAGTTAAAACAACTTACAAATAAAGCTGGCAGCTCACTTACAAAAAAGTATCAAGTTGTCTCCCCGCAGATTCTTCTCACGTGGCGACTTTATCATCAAACTTTCCACCAACTTCTTGACAAAATTCTCTCACTAATAAAGACAACTTTTCACCCGATGCCTTGCTCACACAACCAATTTACCACAAACACACACATATTAATGTTTAAAACTACATATATATATATATATATATATATATATATATATATATATATATATATATATATATATATATATATATATATATATATATATATATATATATATATATATATATATATATATATATATATATTGTTTAGGCTAGAGTTAACACTAGGAGACAAGCCTAGACTATGCTATTTATTTTTTATGCTGGTAGGTAAGACACATGCGCAACATTTAGGCAACTTTATTCCGAAACGTTTCGCCTACACAGTAGGCTTCTTCAGTCGAGTACAGAAGTAGGCAGCAGCAGTAGAGATGTGAAGACGATGTAATCAGTCCATCACTCTTGAAGTCGTAGATTTGAGGTTGTCAGTCCCTCAGCCTGGAGAGTTCTGTTCCATACTCTGAAACAATGTGTTGCCCATGTGTCTTACCTACCAACCTTGTTTATGCTACTGTAAACACTAGGAGACAAGACTAGGCTAAGCCATATTATTGTTTACTGTGACAGGACCTACTGATGGATCTTCGCTGAGAATGTATTATGATCCTTAAGGCTTCGTGTGCCTGGCTTTGATCTTACTGCTCTGCCTACCTCTATTACACAGTCTTTTATCGTCATACACACACGTATTTTTACGCCTTTCACACAAAACTAATACTGTCCACACACATACACACATCTAACACCTTTCACACATATTTTTTTTACATTTCACGCAAATTTAACACCTTTCACACACACATATTAATGCTGTCACACTCACTTAACACCTTACACACATACACACACACCTAACACCCAAACACGCACATGGAGAAGATTATCAGGAGAAGTGTGGTGGAACACCTAGAAAGGAACGATCTCATCAACAGCAGCCAACATGGTTTCAGGGACGGGAAATCCTGTGTCACAAACCTACTGGAGTTCTATGACATGGTGACAGCAGTAAGACAAGAGAGAGAGGGGTGGGTGGATTGCATTTTCTTGGACTGCAAGAAGGCGTTTGACACAGTTCCACACAAGAGATTGGTGCAAAAACTGGAGGACCAAGCAGGGATAACAGGGAAGGCACTACAATGGATCAGGGAATACTTGTCAGGAAGACAGCAGCGAGTCATGGTACGTGGCGAGGTGTCAGAGTGGGCACCTGTGACCAGCGGGGTCCCACAGGGGTCAGTCCTAGGACCAGTGCTGTTTCTGGTATTTGTGAACGACATGACGGAAGGAATAGACTCTGAGGTGTCCCTGTTTGCAGATGACGTGAAGTTGATGAGAAGAATTCACTCGATCGAAGACCAGGCAGAACTACAAAGGGATCTGGACAGGCTGCAGACCTGGTCCAGCAATTGGCTCCTGGAGTTCAATCCCACCAAGTGCAAAGTCATGAAGATTGGGGAAGGGCAAAGAAGACCGCAGACGGAGTACAGTCTAGGGGGTCAGAGACTACAAACCTCACTCAAGGAAAAAGATCTTGGGGTGAGTATAACACCAGGCACATCTCCTGAAGCGCACATCAACCAAATAACTGCTGCAGCATATGGGCGCCTAGCAAACCTCAGAACAGCATTCCGACATCTTAATAAGGAATCATTCAGGACCCTGTACACCGTGTATGTTAGGCCCATATTGGAGTATGCGGCACCAGTTTGGAACCCACACCTAGCCAAGCACGTAAAGAAACTAGAGAAAGTGCAAAGGTTTGCAACAAGACTAGTCCCAGAGCTAAGAGGTATGTCCTACGAGGAGAGGTTAAGGGAAATCAACCTGACGACACTGGAGGACAGGAGAGATAGGGGGGACATGATAACGACATACAAAATACTGACAGGAATTGACAAGGTGGACAAAGACAGGATGTTCCAGAGATTGGACACAGTAACAAGGGGACACAGTTGGAAGCTGAAGACACAGATGAATCACAGGGATGTTAGGAAGTATTTCTTCAGCCACAGAGTAGTCAGTAAGTGGAATAGTTTGGGAAGCGATGTAGTGGAGGCAGGATCCATACATAGCTTTAAGCAGAGGTATGATAAAGCTCACGGCTCAGGGAGAGTGACCTAGTAGCGATCAATGAAGAGGCGGGGCCAGGAGCTCGGACTCGACCCCCGCAACCACAACTAGGTGAGTACAGGACAGGAGAGATAGGGATGACATGATAACGACATATAAAATACTGAGAGGGAGTGACAAGGTGGACAGAGACAGGATGTTCCAGAGATTGGACACAGCAACAAGGGGACACAGTTGGAAGCTGAAGACACAGATGAATCACAGGGATGTTAGGAAGTATTTCTTCAGTCACAAAGTAATCAAGAAGTGGAATAGTTTGGGAAGCGATGTAGTGGAGGCAGGATCAATACACAGCTTTAAGAAGAAGTATGATAAAGCTCCTGGAGCGGGAAGAGTGACCCAGTATCGGCCAGTGAAGAGGTGAAGTTAAGAGCTGTGACTCGACCCCTGCAACCACAACTAGGTGAGTACACACCTAACACCAACACATACACATGCTAGGACATTTAAAAAGTATAGAAGGCAAAACAGGGAGTTGTTGTACAGCCACATCAGAGGAAAACAACAGTTAAGGATCAGTTAATCAGGTTGAGGAAGGAAGGAGGGGAGCTCACAGAGAACGATCTGGAAGTATGTGAAGAGTACAGCTCAAGATTCAGGGAAGTATTCACAGTGGAGACAGAGGCTCCCAGCAAACCGAGGTGGTAGGGTGCACCAACAAGTGCTGGACACACTGGGGCAGTGAAGAAACTGACAGGGGAACTAGATACCTCAAAGGCGGTGGGCCTAGATAATATCTCTCCTTGGGTTCTGAGAGAGGGAGTAGATGCATTGTATGTGCCGCTAACAAGAATCTTCAATGAATCTATCGAAACAGTGCAACTGCCTGAGGTGTGGAAGACAGCGAATGTGGTCCCGATTTTTAAGAAAGGAGAAAAACAGGCTGCACTAAATTACAGATCAGTGTCGTTGACATGTATGTAAAGTTATGGAGATGATTATCAGGAATAGAGTGCTGGAGCACCTAGAACAGAACGGACTAATACATGACAACCAACACGGCTTCGGGGAAGGGAAGTCCTGCGTCACAAACTTATTGGAGTTCTATGACAAGGTAATAGAAGACGAGAGAGAGAGAGAGAGAGAGAAAGGGAGGATGGGTAGAATGCATCTTCTTGGACTGTAAGAAGGTTTTCGACACAGTACCACACAAGAGACTGATTGAAAAACTAGAGGAGCAGGAACAGGAGGGAAAGTGCTGCAATGGATCAGGAAAATCCCTGACAGGAAGGAAACAATGTGTGTCGGTCCTAAACAAGGTGTCATAGTGGGTGCATGCGTCAAGTGGGGTTCCACAAGGGTCAGTTCTAGGTCCGGTGCTGTTTCTTGTATATGTGAAAGACATGACGCAACTAACAGAGTTAGAGGTGTCCCTGTTTACAGACGATGTGAAGCTAATACGGAAAATTCAATTGGATGAGGATCAGGCAAGCCTACAAGGGGATCTGGACAGGCTGCCAGCCTGGTCCGACAAATGGTTCCTGGAGTTTAACCCCACCAAGTGCAAAGTTATGAAGCTTAGGGAAGGACAAAGGAGACCGCAGACAGGGTACAGCCTAAGAGGTCAGAGGCTGCAAAATTCATTCAAGGAAAAGGATCTTTGGGTGAGCACCATACCGAGCACATCTTCTGAGACGAACATCAACCAAATAACTGCTGCAGCATATGGGCGCCTGGCAAACCTAAAAATAGCGTTTCGGCACTTAAGTAGAGTAATTCAAGACACTGTACACCGTGTACGTCAGGCCCACATTGGAGTATGCAGCACCAGTATGGAACCTACACCTGGTCAAACACGTCAAAAAATTAAAGAGGTGCAAAGGTTAGCAACAAGACTAGTCCCGGAGCTAAGGGGCATGTCCTACGAGGAAAGCTTAAGGGAAATCAACATGGCGACACTGAAGGACAGGAGGGATAATGGAGACATGAAGGCAACATATAAAATACTGAGAGGAATTGGCAAGGTGGACAGGGACAGGATGTTTCAGAGATGGGACACAACAAAAAGGGATCACAGTTGGAAGTTGAAGACTCAGATGAGTCATAGAGTTATCAGGAGGTGGAACAGTCTGGAGGGTGATGTTGTGGAGGCAGGATCCATACACAGTTTTAAGAAGAAGTATGAAAAAGCTCATGGAGCAGGAAAGAGCGGACCTAGTAACGGCCAGTGAAGAGGCGGGGGCCAGGAGCTATGAATCGACCTCTGCAACCACAGTTAGGTGAGTGCAAACACATACACACACACACACACACACACACACACACACACACACACACACACACACACACACACACACACACACACACACAAACACACACACACACACACACACACACACACACACACACACACACACACACACACACACACACACACACACACACACATCTAACACCAACACATTTTTATAAAAGGAGACAGAAAACAGGCGCTAAACTACAGACCTGTGTTACTAACGTGTATAGTATGCAAAGTTATGGAGAAGATTATCAGGAGGAGAGTGGTGGAGCACCTGGAACGGAACAAGAGTATAAACGCCAACCAGCACGGATTCATGGAAGGCAAATCCTGTGTCACAAACCTTCTGGAGTTTTATGAAAAATTAACAGAAGTAAGACACGAGAGAGAGGGGTGGGTTGATTGCATCTTCTTGGACTGCAAGAAGGCCTTTGACACAGTTCCTCACAAGAGATTAGTGCAGAAACTGGAGGATCAGGTGCATATAACAGGGAGGGCACTGTAATGGATCAGAAAATACCTGATAGGGAGGCAACAACGAGTCATGGCACGTGATGAGGTACCACAGTGGGCACCTGTGACGAGCGGGGTACCACAGGGGTCGGTCCTAGGACCAGTGCTATTTTTGGTATATGTGAACGACATGATGGAAGGGTTAGACTCAGAAGTGTCCCTGTTTGCAGATGATGTGAAGTTAATGAGGAGAATTAAATCAGATGAGGATCAGGCAGGACTTCAAAGAGACCTGGACAGACTGGACACCTGGTCCAGCAACTGGCTTCTCGAATTTAACCCCGCCAAATGCAAAGTCGTGAAGATCGGGGAAGGGCGCAGAAGACCACAGACAGAGTATAGGCTAGGTGGCCAAAGACTGCAAACTTCGCTCAAGGAGAAAGATCTATGGGTGAGTATAACACCGAGCATGTCTCCGGAAGCACACATCAACCAGATAACTGCTGCAGCATATGGGCGCCTGGCAAACCTGAGAACAGCGTTCCGATACCTTAGTAAGGAATCGTTCAAGACACTGTACACTGTGTACATCAGGCCCATACTGGAGTATGCAGCACCTGTTTGGAACTCGCACTTGATCAAGCACGTCAAGAAATTAAAGAAAGTGCAAAGGTTTGCGACAAGGTTAGTTCCAGTGCTAAGGGGAATGTCCTATGAAGAAAGGTTAAGGGAAATCGGACTGACGACACTGAAGGACAGGAGGGTCAGGGGAGACATGACAACGACATATAAAATACTGCGCGGTATAGACAAGGTGAACAAAACAGGATGTTCCAGGGAGGGGACACAGAAACAAGAGGTCACAATTGGAAGTTGAAGACTCAGATGAGTCAAAGGAATGTTAGGAAGTATTTCTTCAGTCATAGAGTTGTCAGGCCGTGGAATAGCCTAGAAAGTGAAGTAGTGGAGGCAGGAACCATACATAGTTTTAAGACGAGGTTTGATAAAGTTCATGGAGCAGGGAGAGAGAGGGCCCAGTAGCAACCGGTGAAGAGGAGGGGCCAGGAGCTAAGACTCGACCCCTGCAACCACAAATAGGTGAGAAATAGGTGAGTACACACCTAACACCAGCATACATGCACATCTAACAACAACAACAACAACACACACACACACACACACACACACACACACACACACACACACACACACACACACACACACACACACACACACACACACACACAAAGTAATTTTCAAGGCAGAATCAACCCGAACCATGATCCTGCAGGAGAAAGCACGGCTGAGAGGCAAGCAGGAGTTCCGGAGTGTGTACCTCGATCGAGACAGAACACAGGACGAAAGGAAGACAATGAAAGAGAGAGTTCAAAAATGAAACGAAAAATGGGAGGAAATGAAAAAGGAGAGCAGAATAATCCAGGATCAAATGGAAGGACAAGCGCACCCCCAGAAACACCTGCAGAAGGACTCCAGCCACGACACCCCCAAGGCAACTGAACAATCCAAACCAACCATCACACACCGATCCCTCTGTTTCCACCCCCCGCACCACAGTTACAGTATTAGAACAGAAGTTGAAGGTTTGGTACACAAATGCAGATGGATTAACGAATAAACATGAGGAATAGCAAGAAAGAATCAATGAGAAGTCCCCAGACATCATAGCAGTTACAGAAACAAAACTCATGGAGACAATAACAGATGCAATCTTCCCACCAGGATACCAGATCATGAGGAAAGATAGAAGTGCAGGAGGGGAGGTGGGGTTGCTCTGCTCGTAAAAAACAGATGGAAATTCGAGAAAATGGAAGGAATAGATGAGACGGGAGAAAGAGACTACATAGCAGGTACACTTCAGTCTGGGGAACACAAAGTGGTCATTGCAGTGATGTATAATCCACCACAGAACTGCAGGAGGCCAAGAGAGGAATATGAAGAGAACAACAGAGCAATGGTGGACACACTTGCTGAGGTGGCAAGAAGAGCTCACTCCAGCAGAGCAAAGTTGCTGGTTATGGGGGATTTCAACCACAGGGAGATTGACTGGGAAAACCTGGAGCCACATGGGGGTCCCGAAACATGGAGAGCCAGGATGTTGGACGTGGTGCTGGAAAACCTCATGCACCAACATGTTAAGGACACTACCAGAGTGAGAGGGGAGGATGAACCAGCAAGATTGGACCTTGTGTTCACCCTGGGCAGCTCAGATATTGAGGACATCAAGTATGAGAGCCCCCTAGGAGCTAGCGACCACGTGGTTCTGTGCTTTGAATACATAGTAGAGCTGCAAGTGGAGAGAATAACAGGAGTTGAATGGGAAAAGCCTGACTATAAAAGAGGGGACTACATAGGGTTGAAGAACTTCCTGCGGGAGGTCCAGTGGGACAGAGAACTGGCAGGAAAGCCAGTAAATGAAATGATGGAATATTCAACAACAAAATGCAAGGAGGCAGTGGAAAGGTTTATTCCCAAGGGCAACAGTAACAACGGGAAGACCAGAACGAGCCCCTGGTTTACCCGACGGTGTAAGGAGGCAAAAACAAAATGCAATAGAGAATGGAAAAAGTACAGAAGGCAGAGAACACACGAAAATAGGGAGATCAGTCGCAGAGCCAGGAATGAGTACGCACAGGTAAGGAGGGAGGCCCAGCGACAGTATGAAAATGACATAGAATCGAGAATCAAGACTGACCCGAAACTGTTGTATAGCCACATCAGGAGGAAGACAACAGTCAAAGACCAGGTGATCAGATTAAGGACAGAAGGTGGAGAACTCACAAGAAATGATCAGGAGGTATGTGAGGAGCTGAACAGGAGATTTAAGGAAGTTTTTACAGTAGAGACAGGAAGGGCTGTGGGAAGACAGCACAGAAGGGAACATCAAGAGGGAATATACCAACAAGTGTTGGATGACATACGAACAACTGAGGAGGAGGTGAAGAAGCTCTTAAGTGACCTTGACACCTCAAAGGCGATGGGACCGGACAACATCTCCCCATGGGTCCTTAGAGAAGGAGCAGAGATGCTGTGCGTGCCTCTAACCACAATCTTCAACACATCCCTTGAAACTGGGCAACTACCTGAGGAATGGAAGACAGCTAATGTAGTCCCCATATTTAAGAAAGGAAACAGAAACGAGGCACTAAACTACAGACCTGTGTCTCTGACATGTATTGTGTGCAAAGTCATGGAGAAGATTATCAGGAGAGTGGTCGAACACCTGGAAAGGAACAAGATTATAAATGAAAACCAGCATGGGTTCATGGAAGGCAAATCTTGTGTCACAAACCTCCTGGAGTTTTATGACAAGGTAACAGAAGTAAGACACGAGAGAGAGGGGTGGGTAGATTGCGTTTTCCTAGACTGCAGGAAGGCCTTTGACACAGTTCCCCACAAGAGATTAGTGCAGAAGCTGGAGGATCAGGCGCACGTAAAAGGGAGGGCACTGCAATGGATAAGGGAATACCTGACAGGGAGGCAGCAACGAGTCATGGTACGTGAAGAGGTATCACAGTGGGCGCCTGTTACGAGCGGGGTCCCACAGGGGTCAGTTCTAGGACCAGTGCTATTTTTGATATATGTGAACGACATGATGGAAGGAATAGACTCTGAAGTGTCCCTGTTCGCAGATGACGTGAAGTTGATGAGAAGAATTAAATCGGACGAGGATGAGGCAGGACTGCAAAGAG